>NW_024721931.1:0-182500 GCF_018991925.1 Homarus americanus | reverse complement strand
ACCATGGCTCCTCTGATGATCCATGGCTCCTCTGATGATCCATGGCTCCTCTGATGAACCATGGCTCCTCTGATGATCCATGGCTCCTCTGATGATCCATGGCTCCGCTGATGAACCATGGCTCCTCTGATGAACCATGGCTCCTCTGATGAACCATGGCTCCTCTGATGATCCATGGCTCCGCTGATGAACCATGGCTCCTCTGATGATCCATGGCTCCTCTGATGATCCATGGCTCCTCTGATGAACCATGGCTCCTCTGATGATCCATGGCTCCTCTGATGATCCATGGCTCCCCTGATGAACCATGGCTCCTCTGATGAACCATGGGGATATACTTTGCACAGTGCCCTCTCAGTTGTCTTAAAACACGTTTATAACAGGAATATCAACACACTCCTTGTCCGAGGTTGTCCAGCCCAGCAGGTCATGTTGCTATACTCCCATAAGGTCCCTCTAATAATTCTACCATGATATAACACTGCTAGAACAGTTACTATGATAACATTTAATCAATTTGGGTGTTATTTGCTCCAAAACGTTATCATGTGGAATTTGTTACTTATTAATCAAACCTGCCAAGTTTGGTGCAAGTCCACAAACTCTTAAGTTATTTTGGGGATACACAGACAGACACACAGACAGACACACAGACAGACACACAGACAGACACACAGACAGACACACAGACAGACACACAGACAGACACACAGACAGACACACAGACAGACACACAGACAGACATATAGACAAGATTGAAAACAATACCCTGCCTCTCAGTTGCCGGCAGGGTAATAATAACAACAAACTTATCACAATAAACTCACCCCAAAGTTTGTATTTGTGGCATTTTAGAAATTCAGATATTTCTTTTTCACCTGGAATTTATTCACAGGTACCCTGCTTAACATTTTTTATTTCAGAATTTAATTACTAATGACAGTCACTCGGAAAAATTAAGGTAATTAACTAAAATTCAATTAAGAGTTGGATACCTCACATATTGACAAGTACAGTTACAACGTCATTGTGGCCGTTTTCTGTGCCAGTGACGTTATGGTAACCGTTTTCTATGTGGTGACATCCATCATGGTAACCGTTTTCTATGTGGTGACGTCACAACACTCCCTCACTTGCATTAACTCTTGCATGTAATAAGTTAGCTTAGGTTAAATGAGTTGGGGTTGAGGTGTAATAAGTTGGGTTGTGAGGTGAAGAAGTTGGGCTGGTGAATTTAAGGTGATACAACTGGTGTGTAAAATAAATTGGGTTAGAAGTATTTTAATTTTGGTGTAAATATTATAAGTTGATAAAAAACAGCTTCAAGAAATATAGTATGATGTAAAACTAAGTAGGCTATACCCCCATTTTCTTTACTCTTCACCCGCTTTTTCCACCTCTCTCTCGCTCTCTCTCTCTCTCTCTCGTTGTTAGTTTTCTCACTCTCTCTCACACAAAGGCCACCCTCTCGTCCCGGTAAGTAGTGTGGCATCAAAATAGGACAAACTTTATCTTCAGGAAATTGCTCTACCAGTCACTTACCCGAGATCATCAACATGAAAGGTTCTAGGTAACTCTACTAAATCCTCTTGAGCCACTGTTACCAGAACGAGGAAGTTAGTTCATGGATCTCCATCTCAGAGACACCGACTTCAGTATTACCCTACGTCTACGTATTAAGTTAGGTCTTGTGTGTGTGTGTGTGTGTGTGCGTGTGTGTGTGTGTGTGTGTACTGTATATATAACAGCACCAAAGTATGGATAAACAACAAAAAATTTTAGGTAACGTTTCGATATAAAATTAAATATAATAGCATCGAAAAAAATAAATATAACGAATGGAATAAAGTAAATAAATCACCAAGTACATTAAGAGAACAAAATACATTAAACAATAAACCATTGAGTTATTAATTATTATTAACCTTTACTTCAATTTAACTATACAGAAGAAAACACTAAGATTATCAAAAGCTTAGATCAACAGGTGACGATACAGAGATAAGCACAAATGTTACAACAGTCAAGATCAAAACACATACGTTAAAAACAAAGTATTATATGGGAAGAGTCGTGAGGCCCAGTACTGGCGGTACTCGGTGGGTGAGGAGCGACTCTGCTGTGACCAGGGCCGTGTAGGGGTAAGTGTTGAGAATGGTGAAGTCTGCCTTATTTACAGGGTGATTGCCGAATAAGGTGGTTTAGACAATGCTTGGGTTGTTCTGAACGAGCGACCCTGGTGTTTGACGATTCTAACCCTCAGTTGTCGTTTAGTTTGACCAACGTAAGTCGCATTACAACGACTGCACTTGAATAAATAAACAACTGAGAATTGCAGTTCATCAAGGACTCGATCTTCATATACAAACCACCTCTGCAGTGTGTACTCTGATCTGAACACCACTCCCAACGACACTTACGGATAAAATTCTTATAACAACTCGGCCAGTTTGTTTCTGAGGGTACCCCCCCCCCCCTCACTGTTCCCTCTGGATCACTCACTTAAAAACCTGCCGCAACAGTACACACTCGCGGTGCAGCTAACTTTAGTCACTATTATATACACCTACAGCGCTTAGGAGGAAGATATGTAAAGGTGTGGACAACTGGACAGGTTAAAGCTTGGTCCCCTGAGAGATACAAAATATTGGAGTAATGTACTGACCGCCAGGAAAGGTTTGGTGTGAAAGACCATGGTCACCAACACTCAGAGCAACATGAAGATGGCGCCTTTAAAATCTGAGTATTATTGACTTTTACTTTGTTGCTCCCTTAATCATCATAAAATCATCATCCGAGTAGAGAGAGAGAGAGAGAGAGAGAGAGAGAGAGAGAGAGAGAGAGAGAGAGTCTTAACCTGAGCGGACTCAAGATTGAAGATGTTAAAACAGCCTCATCTAATAATACGGTACCTACCACACAGCGCCTCTACCACAATAGGGTCCCTCCTCCTCAAACACTTCCTTGGCTTCACTTGGGTAATTTGAGCTTCTTCGGGTAGGCATTTTCGGGGCTTTAATCAAACTATCAAAGCACTTTCAATATATAATCTACGGTTACTCATCCTCTCTTGTGTTGAGGCTTAATGAAGTTGACCGAAGTCCATACTTACTACTACTGCTACTACTAATACTATATTTTTTTATAAAACGTGGCCTCCAGCCTCCCCCAATAGCCACACCTTCGCCACCATTTAATTACCTTAATATTAAATATCTTAATACATATGTAGCTATCCTATCTGTGTTAAATTAGTTGAGCCGCAGATCTATGCGGCATTGAGTGACTGTAGCCTCATAGTCGATATCTGCAGCAGTTGTCGGAATTGGGGCAGAAGCTCTCGTTCCCCTGAGGCAGAGCAAAGGCGACCGAAGGAGAGAGAAAGACAGTCGACATCTCATCCAGGCTGTAACGAAACTTCTGGGCTGCTGCTTCTGTTCGGAGATCAGCTCCGCGAGTCTGGCGTAGAAACATCTTGCACTTGGCCCCATCCCACCAGAGGTTGTGAACACTAGAGGAGTGAAGCTGCCTTGATCAACGTTTTGAATTCTCTCCCCATATGCCCTTATCTTGTCGTTCTCGTTCCTCCTGTGTGCAGCATCGAGAGCTAGGTTACGGTGACATGCGGCCATGGGATCAAAAATCCTACTACTACTACTACTACTACTACTAATAATAATAATAATAATAATAATAATAATAATAATAATAATAATAATAATAATAATAATAAGTACGATGATTTCTGGTCCCCCGCCTTTGTTAACAAGAATATTCGTAAACTGATGGATAGGTTACTCATTAAAGTTTAAACCGAGGTCATTATGAACACCTGTGAATCACTTGGCTTTATTATATACAATCATGAGTCACTTGGCGTTATTTTGAGCACCTATAGGACGCCTGGCTTCATTATGAGCACGTTTAAGTCACATAAGATTATTATGAGTACATGTGAGACAGCTGGAACCATTATAAACACGTACGAGATGGTTAGCTACATTATGAAACATACGAAGCACTCTGAAAATTACCATACAAATCCTTTCACTGGTTCAAAAGCGGACACTCATGCTTGTGACTTCTGACCCCAAAGAGCGACCTCGACCCCTATGATGAAGACCTGTCAGTTGTAGATTGTAACCTTTACTTAAATTGTAATCAAAATCCACTCCAATAGTTCAGAAGTAATAGGAGAGGATACTAAAGGCGGCATAAACGAACGGACTAAGAAACTGAAGCATAAACGAACGTACGAATAGACACACGAACGAAAACATTGAATGTAGAGACGAAGAAAGTAGGAGCTATATATATCCCGTGATATTGGGTAGCTATCATAAACCTTACCGCGTCTACACAAATTGTTTACCCGCACCCTGACTTTTATGACTTCCGTGTAAAAGCGACGACCAACTGCTGTCTTGCCACATTCACTAAGCCTTCTTACTCCCACGACAGATCAATTTTCACGTTTCTTTGACTTTCAGGGTGTGTTTGAGAATGGTGACACGGACCTAGGGAACCTCACTCACGCAGGCCTTAAGGGTAAACTCAAGTGGATTACCCTACTACACCTCTCACTGTCAGGTCCGTGTTCGCTTCCAAGGCCACTTTACTAGCCTACTCTACTGTCAAAATCCTTGACCTGGATAGATCTAAGGGCGGCGTCCTCAGCCCCACTCATCAACGCCCTCATCCTCATGAATTCTTGTGTACCAAATGTAGTAAACTTATACTGAGTGTTCTCCTACATGTTACGTCAGCAGCTGTCTTGATGATGATCTACACAGCACCTTCTTCTCCAGCCTCACCCACACCTCTCAAACCTTAAAGCCTCCTACACACCCTCACACTTTTCAGATTTGTCAGTAAAAACATTTTTTTTGCAAACAAACCCTGAATCGTGCCTTTTCCCTCCACACTGTAGCCTATAATAAGTTTAAGCAAACAGTACAGTTCGCTCCCACATTTGAGAGTGTTCACCTCAGAGGAAGAGCTGCTAGGTGTTGCCAGTGTCTATAATCCCATACATACCTTCCTATTCTAAATAAAACAGCTATGATAATCTATAACTTACATTTCTTAATACAAGTAATATGTAATATTAATGATTACCGTAGATACATATTAATAGAAAGTAAAGACAGAAAGTGGCAAATTAAAAAAAAAAATTGGATGGCTTATAAATGAGATATATCAGTCAATTGTTTAATTTTAAGTTTCAAAAGCGACAGTTCACTGGTCTGAGTAACAGTGTGGGCGTGTACAGCAAGCTTTAGTCTCCTCGTCACTCACAACAATCAACCCCGGCGTCAGATCTCGCTGAGCCTCCAGCGTAATGTTACTGACCACGTAAGTACCTTCAAGATGCTCTCGTGCAGGTCTCAAGTTATGGCTGCTGACAGGGACGTAAAGCGTAATGTTATCCTCATCTACTCTGACAGACGGTTGACAGTAGTGTTAATAGAATAATAATAATGTAAAACAATTAAATTAAATCATCAGTATATAAATCGGTTACTTATAGTGTAGGTTAATATGACGGGCATTTAACAGACTTTTAAATGACTGAATATTAAAGATGAAATTAAAGCCGCGAAATATCATATTGGAAATTATAAAAAAAAAGGCCGGATATTAATGAGTTTGTTTTTATCAGATGTCATCAGAGTCTAAAGTATTAGATTTAATATAAAGTTTTAAACGATAATTTTAAAACTAGTGATTAAACGAGTTAAAAATACTGTATATCGATAAATATCAATAAAAAAAACACTGCCCCTGCTCTCAAATATTCTTGCCAGTGAGTTCTGTATTACAGTGTACGACAGTTAGGTTAGGTTAGGTTAGGTTAGGTTAGGTTAGGTAGATTAGGTTAGGTTAGGTAGATTAGATTAGTTTTTTTTTTTTTTTACGGGGATTAGCCCACCAGGGCACAGGTCACTGACCCACATCAGGGCCTGGGGGGAGCGAAAATATAATAATAATAATAATAATAACAATAATAATAATAATAATAATAATAATAATAATAATAATAATAATAATAATAATTAATAAAAATTAATAAAAATATAGTAAATGAAATAATAGTAATAGTAATAATAACCATAAATAATAAAATAATAAAAACAAAATCAAGAGTGACAAACGACAAACATTATGTATGTTGTGTTGTCAAAGGTAAAAGAAACAATTGAGACCCTGCAGTTGTGTGTAAATGAGGCAGAAAGACAGATCAGCAACCTGGGACTTGGTCACAATTTTCGTGATGCCATATAGCAGCAGGGTCTACCATTAGACTACACATTATGCTTCCAATATCTTCCCAGGCGGTAGTACCTCCCTGTTTGATAGTTGCCCACTACTAGGTAGTAGGTTAGATTATAAGCAATTATTTCATACATGGATTCGTCACAATATTTAACCTGAGAAAAAAAACTGATGAGAAGTGAGTTGTCTCAGCCTGACCCCAAACCTCCACTAAAACATAAACTTCAGAGTGTTTACTGAGAGAACAATACTGGAGAGGAGGGTGACGAGAGCTGGTCAGTGTGCATCAAGAGAAGACATGTAAGCTTGGAGGTAAAGAAGGAACTTGAAATATATTACAACAGTTCCTACCTTATAACGATGGAACTTGGTCTTTGAATTGGGCAGCACGTTCTATAAGTTAAGCTACAGTGACGGAAGAACTATGTATGTATGTATGTATGTATGTATGTATGTATGTATGTATGTATGTATGTATGTATGTATGTATGTATGTATGTATGTATGTATATGTATGTTTTGAATAACGCAAAGAAGGCAGAAGATGTAAATTGAGGAGTGGTGGAATGGCTAGAGGCTCGCTGAGGAGGAGGCCAGAGAAGACAGTAAAGAGTGTAGAGGGGGGACGCTTACGGTGTGCGAGTTAAAGGTGGAACAACACAGGAGGGAGAGTGTGACACAAAGATCACTGATAGGTTTAAGGACCCTGCAGGCTTCTGTTGTGGCCATCTATCTCCTCAGAAATAAAGTCCACTTATAAAATTCTATAAATTCTCATTCGAAGATAAAACTTGAACCTTGTACATTTGTTGTTAATGGTCAATATAACGTTAAAAGTTATTATGTGCTTGTTTATCGTTTATTAAAGAGGAACAACCAGAATATTATTTTTGTCTGCAGTTTATAAATTACCCCGGTAGACATTAGTATATTACAGTATATACAATATGTTATGGTATTACCAGCGAGCTTGTAAATTAATAAGTAAAATATTATAATACCTGTACTGTAAGGCAAATTAAGCACGAATTGTAGCTACGTAATTAATAAAAAGGGAGCCAAGTAACCGGTACACATTGGTTCAGAAATAGCTCCTAGTTACACCCCATCACAGAAACGAACTGACGCAGCAGCGGCAACGAACGATTTCAAAACCGAAGCCTAGTTACATTATATCCCTCCCCCTCACTTCCCCATCCTCCATCCTCCATCATCCCACCCCTATCCCCCCTCCCCTCCCCACTCCCCTAAGAAAAACAATAATACATGACATTTAAAAAGAAAACAAGTTAAGTAAAGGGCATTAATAAGGAAATGTGTATTATTACGAGTACGGTAGGTTTTATCAGCCAGGTAGCCTCGTCAAAACAACTAAATACTGTATAAAATTAACAAGTGACGTCATTATAAGTTCCAATTGAACAACGTTGTAAGGGTCTCTCATTAATTACCAACATTTGAAACAAAAGAATTAATCATTCATTTACTTTTGCCCGATATAAGGTTAAATATATATTACGGTATATAAGTTATAAATGCGTGAGTGTTATTATGAGCAAAATATTGTTATGCCGAGGCATAATTTGGTATTATATTGATTGTAAACTAAGTGTTTTGATTATTTTCTATTCCAAACAACAGTTATTTTATCAAGTTTAGGAAGATTTTCGTGTATATATTGTTGTATTACTTATGTGAGAATTTTCTGGGATGTATTGCAACATTTGTATTATGATGTACTTATTGCAAGCCTAGATCATTCTAGAATTCTCCAGGTGTGTCTCGAGCCGACCTCCAGCGTCTGGACGTCGCTAGATTGCTCTTGGTGTCTGACGAGACATAAGCGGCAGTGAGTAGTGGTCTTGAGACAAGGCGATCGTTTCTGCTCAGTGTCAAGAACAGCCTAGTAGGACAACTGAAGATAAGTGGTGTGCACGTATTGTGGAATTGTTGTGATCCATAAAAAGAGAAAAGACTAAGGAATTGTACACTGGTAATGTACTGACTGCAGTATATATTCTAAGTGAGAAGTCCAGCTGTGAAGCCATTATTACCCTGTCAACAGTGTTGTGAAGAATTAGTGACTATTAAAGCTGACTACAGTGCACTAGTGTGTTTCTGAGACCTGGTGGAAATCTACCTGCCTGTTGTTTGTCTGTACACTGATACCGGTCGTCGGGAATTACCGGAGACCGGGAGACTGGTGGGACAGCCAGTGGTAATTCGACGACATTTGTGAGATATCTACTGCTTCTGTACATACAACCCTAGCCACTGGTAACCAGTGGTAGAAGCTGAGTGAGCGGTGAAAGGGGGAGGGTCGTAACAATATCAATCACTTGCCTGTGACTGATATCAAAGAGGATCATGGATGTAATAAATAAATTCTAGTCTACAAAAAGAAAGGCGCCTTAAATTGATGTCTATTTGCAAAGAATAAATTATGTACATTTTGTAAACACTGCATTACAAGGAAAAGTCTTACATCGTTATGGGAGCAGTACGCTCTTAAGTTTGCTTGGATCCTCTGTCGCAACATAAAAATTACTTACTTAAAATTTCGTTAAGTTAGGATAAGTTTGGCTGGTGTGGGTAGGTTGGTTAGTCCAGCTTTGTTTTGGTTTGGTTAAAAAGAAGAAGACTATATTTCCTTGCCACTTGGAAAACTTCTATGTAACCACACTGGATTTTTTCGAAGACAATATTAGCAATTCTTCTTTTTCTTTATTTTGTTATCGATCGTCACACCTGGAATATATTCTTCAATTACTCTAACAGAAAAGTTCACATGAATATCCTCTTAACTACTGATACAGAAGAGTTAACTACAGCGTTCACCGACTCTGAGTTAAATTACCCTTTTGCTCCGTAAAGTTTTCCACAACTAACAGTATCAGAACGTTGCTTTAATACATCCAATATATTTTCCATGCTTAATTTTTTACACCTGTACATTAAATTCTTATACAACTACTATTTACAGAAGGTGTACCATATTCTTCTACTTCAGAATGTTGAGAATGTTCTATATAATTATTACTTCCTTTGTCCTCAATTCACTTCATTTCTGTGCGATATTCAGGACGTTAAACTCTCTTATCTGTCCAACACTGAAGTTTTAATTAGCGATAAACTTCAGAACATTGTGAAAGAGTCATTCCCACGAGTCGAATTTTGGGGGGTTTTTCCCTTTCAAAATATACACAATCAAAACTTAGCTGACTTAAAATTCGTATCTTCATTTTGTGATTTGAAACTTGTTGTGTATTTTTTACGCTTGTTGGAGATGTAGTGTTGGAGACGAGGATAACACTTGTTGGAGATGTAGTGTTGGAGACGAGGAAAACACTTGACCTAACACCTGTTGTTGTTGTAGTGGTGGAGACGAGGGTAACACTTGACCTAACACCTGTTGTTGTTGTAGTGGTGCAGACGAGGGTAACACTTGTTGGAGATGTAGTGGTGGAGACGAGGGTAACGCTTGACCTAACACCTGTTGTTGTTGTAGTGGTGGAGACGAGGGTAACACATGACCTAACACTTGTTGTTGTTGTAGTGGTGGAGACGAGGGTAACACTTGACCTAACACTTGTTGGAATAGTAGTGGTGGAGATGAGGGTAACGCTTGACCTAACACTTGTTGGAGTAGTAGTGGTGGCGACGAGGGTAACGCTTGACCTAACACCTGTTGGAGTAGTAGTGGTGGAGACGAGGGTATCGCTTGACCTAACACCTGTTGGAGTAGTAGTGGTGGAGACGAGGGTAACGCTTGACCTAACACTTGTTGGAGTAGTAGTGGTGGAGACGAGGGTAATACTTGACCTAACACTTGTTGGAGTAGCAGTGGTGGAGACGAGGGTAACACTTGACCTAACACCTGTTGGAGTAGTAGTGGTGGAGACGAGGGTAACACTTGACCTAACACTTGTTGGAGTAGTAGTGGTGGAGACGAGGGTAACACTTGACCTAACACTTGTTGGAGTAGTAGTGGTGGAGACGAGGGTAATACTTGACCTAACACCTGTTGGAGTAGTAGTGGTGGAGACGAGGGTAACACTTGACCTAACACTTGTTGGAGTAGTAGTGGTGGAGACGAGGGTAACACTTGACCTAACAATAAGTTTCGTATCTCTGAACACATGAAGGAAATTCTATGACACAGGTGAAGGAAAATTATGACACACCTTAATGAAAATGACATGACACATGTTCCTCCTCGCGTTAGAATGGTGTTCCTCCACTGTTGTGACCATAATAAGCTCTAATCTTCACTATGAAGCAACAACTCTTCAACACTATAACAACAATGCACATCTTTTGTTGTTAATGGTTGTAGTTTATCAGTGTATGGAAGATAACTTGTCATTTTTAAATATATGCAACAGTTCATTACTCCTTTTGCGCCAGGTAAAGTCAGGTGTATTTTGCTTTCATTATGAATACTATTCAGTAATCATTTTTTGTTCGCGTTTAGTTCAACACCTGACCACTTCCGCCTAATTTCGTTTACAGTGTAGTAATCATATTACAACCGAATGATTATAGGTCATTAATGCTAATGTAATTTTACGTTGCTTCAGTTCTCACTCTATTTCAGGTAGAATTGGTATGAATTTTTCCAATTTACATACTATTCTAATACTGCAAATGTACATAATTTTACGTTTTTAACTACTACGCATATATAATAATAATAATAATAATAATAATAATAATAATTATAATAATAATAATAATAATAATAATAATAATAATAATAATAATAATAATAATAATAATAATAAACGGTTTATTTAGTGTGTGTGTGTGTGTGTGTGTGTGTGTGTGTGTGTGTGTGTGTGTGTGTGTGTGTTCTTACGAAAGGTGAAGTCTTATTTATTTTTTTCTGCATCAGGGATATGAATAATTTAATTAAGTCTGCACCCATGTAATAATCTCACTTCCTACAAGCTTCTTTAATCTTCACTCTTTACTCGTGTAGTCTGGACAGTGTTAGCTGGTGACCTTCTTCTATTCACCTTTTTTACTTCACTAATGGATTTCTCTCTCTTTCCCAGTAACTCTTTATCTAAGTACCAGCCGCTGTCCCACTACAATACCAGCGCTTCTTTTTTGCTTTCACCTTTCACCTCCTGCTCTAAGAACCTAACCTAACTTAGCCAACACCTGTCATTTTTTTTAACATCCTGTTCTTATAACCTAACCTAACCAACAACCTGTCTTATTTTTTTTAACATCCTGTTCTTATAACCTAACCTAACCTAACCTAACATAACCTAATCTAACCGAACCAACACCTGTCTTAATCTAGCTTCACACAACCCTAGAGGCCCATTGAAACCTTGTAAACTTCCTGTAAGCATTTGCACTTCCAAGAGGTCTTCACACTCAAGAGTTCCTTTAAATAACAACTGAACAATAGTACTTAATTAAGAGACACCCACAGATTTAAACGCTGGTATTAGTGGAGGCAGTTCACCTACCCCTTGTGTACGCGATCCCTTCCTTCTGAGATGAACAAAATCATCAACGTAGTAAAGCGGTAAGTGGGGGAGTGAGTGGTGTGTGGGCTGTCAGAGGTGAGGGTGAGTGGTGTGTGGGCTGTCAGAGGTGAGGGTGAGTGGTGTGTGGGCTGTCAGAGGTGGGGGTGAGTGGTGTGTGGGCTGTCAGAGGTGAGGGTGAGGGTGTGTGGGCTTTCAGAGGTGAGGGTGAGTGGTGTGTGGGCTGTCAGAGGTGAGGGTGAGTGGGTGTGGGCTTTCAGAGGTGAGGTGAGTGGTGTGCCAGTGAGGGTGAGGTGTGCCAGGCTGAGGTGAGGAGGTGAGGGTGAGGGTGTGGGGCTCAGAGGTGAGGGGTGAGTGGTGTGTGGGGCTGTCAGAGGTGAGGGTGGAGTGGTGTGAGGAGGTGAGGTGAGTGGGTGTGGGCTGTCAGGAGGTGAGGGTGAGTAGTGTGTGTGTCAGGGTGAGGGTGTGCTGTGTCAGAGGTGAGGGTGTGGGGCTGTCAGGAGGGTGTGTGTGGGCTGTCAGAGGTGAGGGTGTGAGTGGTGTGTGGGCTGGGCTGTCAGAGGTGAGGTGAGGGTGTGTGTGGGCTGTCAGAGGTGAGGGTGAGTGGTGTGGGCTTTCAGAGGTTGAGTGGTGTGGGCTGTCAGAGGTGAGGGTGAGTGGTGTGGGGCTGTCAGAGGCTGTGGGGCTGTCAGAGGTGAGGGTGAGGGTGTGTGGGCTTTCAAAGGTGAGGGTGAGGGTGTGGGCTTCAGAGGTGAGGGTGAGTGTGGTGTGTGGGCTCAGAGTGAGGGTGAGTGGTGTGGGGCTGTCAGATGTGGGTGAGTGATGTGTGGGCTGTCAGGTGTGGGTGTGAGTGGTGTGTGGGCTGTCGTGTGGGTGATGTGTGGCTGTCAGGTGTGGGTGTGAGTGGTGTGTGGGCTGTCAGGTGTGGGTGTGAGTGGTGTGTGGGCTATCAGACAAGCTACCACAATGTTAATACACTTTTTTATATTAAATTATTAACATATCGTATCCTTTTGCTTTGGTTCCCTATAAATTGACATCGCATGCAATTATTAAAGCAAAAATGTTGAGATAAATGTAAATGGAATAACTACCGCAGTCATCGTAGTGGTCAAGTACAGTGGATCTCTTTGTGGAATGTGGGTAAGGGCCTCTAATGACGTTACAGCTAGTCAGGCAGTGGAGAATCAAGGAGGGACTTTTGGCACAGTTATTTATTTTTTGGGGGGGGGGGTCAAGATTTTAAGTAATTTAAGTAACGTGTCGGCAATAACAGACAACTACATGGGCCTAGAGTTAACGTTGTTTAGTTTGCTGTGTAATGGGGAAGGTCTTGTTTGTTAGGGGAGTACTCGGTGGTTGTTGGTGGTACAGAAGCTGTGGCTAGTCGTATCCTGTGTGTTGTCACATGTAAGAGATGATAGACTGGTGTGAACAAGATATGTGGGTCTGTGTGTGTGTGTGTGTGTCGTCACCAGTTTACTTCCTGTCAAGTTTCACTGACGTGTTTAGCCTTTATGTGGTATTGTACATCCTGCTATGGTTGAGAGCAACACCGGAAACCGAGTCTTTCCGGTGAGTCTACAGAAGCGTATATAAGAGCCTATATGGCTTAGTTGTACGGGAATAGGGGTAAGTGTTCAGCAGGGAACAGATGTGTATGGGATGCATGCTGGGGCCGCCTGCTGGGGCCACCTGTTGGGTACAACTAGACTCGCCAAGGTGAGGGTACATCTCCCTTGTGTTTGTCTCACCACCGACCGTCGGGTAGCCAATTGTTTTTATAAGATTAAATTTATATACATATATATATATATATATATATATATATATATATATATATATATATATATATATATATATATATATATATATATATATATATATATATATATATATATATATATATATATATATATATAAGAAATGTTGTCTGTTTTTCCCTCTTTTTCACAGTGTAGTTAAAATAAAAATAATATGACACGGCGCTGCGGCAGAGTAAGGCGTCACTTGACCCGTCAGCCACAAGACGTTATTAAGTCCTCCAGAGTCTGATAATTATCCACGTTACTTCATGTGAAGGAGTAACCCGGATATAGCGGACATGAGGTTGAACCTTCAGATGAGATGAAGCTGTTCCAATAGAAACCACCTTTTACAGCGCTTTAACTGTCGTTGTTATTAGGCAAGAACTGAAATTAAATGAGGTAGGAAGCCTGGCGTCTTTCCTCACCACATGTGTATGAGGAAACAGATAAAGTGAGTTATGAGGCATGAAGGCGGTAGAGTTCCCTCACACCTCACCCTTGTGAAGGAGGAACCAACCATCTCAAGGTAACTCACGAGAGAAATTTATCGGCAAGGTTGGTTGGGAATCTGGTAGTGGGTTCTTTTGCTGATCATCAAAGGCGCAGTAAGGAGGTATTTACCCGAGGTTCAGAGTCCTCAAACAACAGCCTGTAATTTGCACTTCAGAGGTAGCGGCGCTCTGGTAGTGGTGGTGGTTGTGGTGGTGAGAATAGTTGTGATGGATGTGACAAATAATGTTATTGATGATGGTGATAATGATTAAAATGGTGAAGGTGACAATAGTAATGATGGCGGTGGTGAAAAATGTGATGGTGCTTTTGGTGGATGGATGTGGAGGCGTAAGAGGAGGTGGTGGTACTTGAATGGAGGATCACTCGAGGTTAGGAGCAGCGTGATGACTGTGAGGTGTTTGATGATGGTTGATGGAGAAAGTATTTTCTTGGTAGGTACAGTTTATCACTTGTTGTTCTTACTGTTAACACAAGACTGTTATCAGCCAAAGGATAACCTACGTGTCATGTTGTCCTTTTTTTTATTTAACGAAAGTTGTTTTTAAGATGAAGCAAAGCGAGGGAATACTTTTTATTTTTTTATTTATATGAAATTTACAGAGTATATGTAAATAAAGGTATTTCAGAAATTAATTATTAGTAATACTAGATATGTGATATAAACTGTGGAACCGAAAATACCCTGACAATAATTATCAAGAACAATGGTGGGATCCTACACCGGCCACTGAGCTCCTCCCCTCGGGCATGACCACCTCTAGGGTACTCCCTCACATTTTCAGAGATTTTTGCAATAAAATTTTGCTCTGTAACTGAGGTGAAAACTTTCATCTAGTTGTTAATAAAAGATATCAACGTAATCCCCGTCGCTATATGAAATGAAACCTTAATATTCTTGCTTAAATGAACCCAGATAGTCTTGTGAATCCCAGAGACCGGATTATCAAAATATTTTACGTTAACTATTTTTCAACGTAATAAGAACTTAAAAACATCATTACCCGCTTAGACACAAATACGAAACAAAATAACACCGACAATGTACTAGGTAAGGGGATATATTGAGTTAAGGGTTTTCAAGACTCGGGGAATTTGGCTTCAGCTCTTCTTGCTCGGAGTAAAATTGGTCCGAGATCCAATATTTTGATTAAACCCTGGCGGTGATGGTGAGGAGGGCGGGAACACAATCTCTCTCGGCTATTTTTCTTGTTTATCGTCGAGATCTTGTGAGGGAGTTGCATCGGGTCCTCTCTACATTGTCTAATATATTCCAACAGTATTTATTCTGGCTTTTTGCTATTATTATTATTATTGTTATTGTTATATCGGTACTAGTAGAAAGAGTGAAGTGAAAGTAGAAAATAAAATAAAAAGTACAAGTAGCAGCACTAGTAGTGGAAGTAAGAGCAGTAGCAGTGGTAGAAATATTAGAAGTAGTAGTAGTGAAAAGCAATCACCTAACCCCAGCATAAAGGTCACTCCTACCACTACCACCGAGACGGGGAGGATTAGGGATTACTAATACAGAGGAGCTTGCTGCCACAGAACACCAGAACTCTGCCAAGCTCACGGCAGCCCTCACTCAGCACATAGTAGCTCAAAATGCAGCAAGCGAATTACAAAAGATTAGACGTTCCATTACGACAGAACGGCAGTACACCCAACGTGAAAAACTTCAACAACTGATGCAACAACTGTCAGTGAACTTGAGGAAATAAGTAGCTGGTGCACAGGAGATGGGCGCCTCAAACTGGCTAACAACGTTATCGAGAAGAGAAAAGGGCTTTAGCTATCAGGACATTCGACTCCATGACCTGCCACTCACCGTGCATTGTCTTTCGAGGCTGCACACAAGAGGAATAGGGCGTAACCGCAGAGAATTAAGAATGTGTATCAAAGCAGCTTCACTCCTGAGTCTCGTGCTTGCAACCTCTGGCGGAATGAGACCAAGTCCAAGATGGTTTTATGCAAGCCTGGCCGAGGTGTTATCCGAACAGAAGCAGCAGCCCAGAAGCTACGTTTCAGCCTGGTTGAGATGTTGACTGTTCTTCTCTCTTTTTAGGTCCGCATTGCTTTTCCTCGGGGGATTGAGATCATCGGCTCCAGAGCCAACAACAGTCGCAGATATTGATTATGAGGCAACAGTGACTGAATGCCGCATAGATCTGTGGCTTAACTAGTTCAACTAAGGTAGCAACTTTTGTATTAGGATATTTAATATTATGGTAATAAAATGGTGGCGAAGGTGTTGCTGTCGGTGGAGGCTGGACGCCACGTTGTTTAATGTAGTAGTAGCGGGGGGAGGGGAGGGCACTGCATGAGTGTGTCCTCCGTGGTCTACCGTAAATTCAGTGGATACAGACTGGGTAAGTGGGAACAGAATTTCACAGTGTGTCGGGAATATTTGGCATTATCCTTACCACTGTCCCTGAAGGCTCTCCTCATCCCACAAGGCATTAATTGGAATTTTTTTTTTGCGTATACCAGTGATCACCGGGAGTGGTGTAGGTGTGGGCAGTGGTGGTGCCTGCCTTCTTCTCTGCCCAACTTGGATAGGCCTACTTCAGGGGGTACGGTATTGCCCTTGTGACCAGTGTTAAAAAGTTTATTATTCTTTGCACACTGTCGCAGCCTACATATAAACAGACATTCTAAGCAGCGCCAACCACCCTCCGCACTCCACTTCCGACCAAGTAAGACTTATTGTTACCGTCGCATGAGCCGCTTAGTAAACAGGGAGGTGGTGGTGGTGGTGCACCATTGGGCCTAAGACAGGAGGGGAGTTGCCAAAAGTTAATAAGCAGTGTTTTATGTCCACATAATACAACGTGTTATTGGTGTTTACCAACTTAAACAAACACCAAAAATTATAAAGTACCTCCATCCACATAATGAGGATTGCTTACTAAACACGGTGCACCTGTGCCCTAAATGGTGCCCGGCGCTGACACCACCTCCACCCTCTTCTCCCGATGTCACCTCACCTCACCGTCCAGAAGACAACAGATAGTCAGTAATCTGTATTGTAATAAAAAATAATAATAATGGTGTAACTTCTGCTCACTGATGTATTACTTTTATGTTACTGTTATTTAAAATAATGGTGTTTGACAACTTCCTGGGTATGCATCCATTATTCATTGGGTCATAAATGTAACCCCATGGTAAACGGACACCATATGTAGAGGCCCAGTCCACCCCCCTATCACCTCTGGAGTAAGTGACAGTTGCTTAAGTTTCAGTAGCAGGAGGGAAGGACATAGATGAATACAGCCTGACCGATGGATGTATGTGTGTGACCTGGGGGGAGGGGGCTGTTTTGTTATCACAGTGGCCTATTATTTCGTAAATTCTTGACAGTAAATATGCATAAATGGTTCAGACCTGCGGCACAAGTTGGGAATACCACCCTAATGTGCGGTAACTCATACTTTGTGTTCTGTCCTACGTATTTATATCCTTGCTTAATTTACCTGCGTTGTAACTCCTCAGGTAACTGCTTAACTCCCCCCCCACTCCTCTAGCCCCCACACTCTTACCCTCTCAACCCTCCCATTACCCGCCACACACCGGCTCCAGTTCTCCCCCGGCCTCCTTCTCTCCCGTGCTTGTGAATGTTTCGGATTGTTATAGTTAGAAGTGGAAGAAAATGTACAGTCCACGGCACTTATAAGCCACACACACACTGGAAGCCTTCGCTGGGTGCATCCCTCCCTCACCCCACCTCCAGACACATAAACCAGGCAACACTTACCCAGAACTATCAACACGCCTAGTGCTGCCCAGTAAGAGACTGAACATAATCGACGCTCTCACACTAATACTGAAATTAATTCATAGAGTCTGTGGAGAGTTACCGAGAGGATACGAACTCTATCACGGGCGGAGAAACGGGCGGACGGACAGCGTCGTTGGTATATATCCCCAAATTTTCGGTCCGGGAGGAATATTAATAAGAAGAAATTTAACGTCGGGCATCAAGAAACGGCGCTGTCAACACAAGAAAACGAATGACTTTCTATTTTCATAAAACTAAAAAAAAAATGATGTTCGAAAAATACTCTAATGTTCTTGAAGCACGAAGAGGTGGTCTAATGCTCCCGAGGTGTGAGGACGTTCCTGAGGCAAGAGTGTGAGGACGCTCCCACACATCTTAACGGGAGGAGAGACCCAACTCACCGAAAACATTGGTCTCTGATGTTGAACTGTGACAAGGTCAACACTGAAAATTTAAAGATCAAATGATTCTCTGCCCAAAAAGACCTTAATCCTAATCGCCCCTGAGGCATTACGGTCCTGAACATTATGGGTGGAGGCCATTAAAATTGGGATCTATTGGAATTAGTACTTAAAGGGATTGGGACCTGTTATTACTTAGCTCCAGTCTCAATGGTTAGGTTAGGTTGTTACCAATTAGAGCTGGAACCTGTTTGATGATTCAACAGCTGATAGAGAGGACATGGCGCCTGTAAAGCAGGATAATGAAACCATGCCGGCAGGGTGAGGGTCATTTTGTCTCAGTGTAGCAAGAACCTTCCAGGAGAGACACGGATGCCTCTATAACAGGTGAGTATGATCACTGTACCCACATGAATGGAAGAGGTGAAGCTCTGGCGGGAAGAAGGTGGAAGGGGGGGGGACCACGATACAATCATTGACGGCGTGAGGGAAGGGGAGGGGGAGACTTTCATATAGACAGCGACGGGACCACAGGCCACCACAGACGGTGTTAGGATAAGGAGTGGATCCGCGTGAACGAGTGGGGGCAACGCATTGAGGTGGAGGGGAAAAGCGCAACGTTCCGTTAAATCTGTTGTAGGATGAGAAGGACTCCAGAATTAGTTGATGAATTAAACGAAAATCAATAAATAAGATAACTTGGACGTACCTGAGATATGGTGTGTTAATTGTCCCTCGTTGAGCTATTTTAATTCACTCTTACCTGGAAAAAGAAACGGAAAAATCTAGTTGAGATTACCTGCCGTCTATTCCCCCCCCACACACGTACCTATATGATTATTCACACTGAACTTACAGGAACAATTAAGGCAGAGTCAATAATCTTATACATTAGTTTAACCCAAATGGATGACTAAGACAATTTGGTCAATATGTCAAGAACACAACAGCAGTGTTATTAGTAGTTACCTTGTGTGCTGGTGGTGGCGGAAGCCCTGACAACGTCTTGACACTTTTATGACACCTCAATGCACTTGATAACACCTTGCTGTACTCCATGACACACATTACACCTTGCGATAGTGCAAGACACTTTATAATGACACGCTACGACACTTTGAGAGACTTCACAGCACCTTACGACACTTTTCGATACAGATGACGCTATTGTATGTTGCTTGGACAGTTTATAATTATTTGAGAATGAATGACACTTCATGCCACTTTATGACACCATGAAACAATATGGCTTTTTAGGGCACATTAAAACACTGACACTTTAGGACACTTTGACACCTTAGGGCACTTCATTGCACTTCTGACACTTCATAGCACTTTTTTATTAAGCACCACATTATAAGATACTTATTAGACTTAATAGCACTTTATAAGGCTTACTGGTATTTAAAACACTTGATACAACTTTTGGGTATTACATGAATCACTGTGAAATAACGTGACACTTTATGGCACTCTAACACCTTATGCCACTTTACAACACTTTATATCACTCTTATGACACGTATGGGTGTTTTTGGCGCCCATATTTACTTTGTGACACTTATAAGTCTTCACGACACAAACACTTTACAGCACTTATAAACACTTGACGAAACTTACGGACACTTTATGATACATGTGATCACTTCAGACTACTTATAAAAACTTTAGGGTATTTAAAATCACTTTTTGGCACTTAAGACCACTTTGATACAGTTTTTGCTACTTTACGACACTTATAAACATATTGTGACACTTGCAAACGCTTCATGACACAAACACTTTACTACATTGACAAACACACGTAGCAAACCTCGTGTATTTCAGTTTCTTCACAGGCTATTTGTTCGTCTATAAGCCTTCGTGTCTGTCCTTACCGGCGCTAAGTCTGAGACAGCACTGCATATGACTTGTCTTGTTAGAGGCCTTTGTTGACATTCTCAAAAATCCGAAACCGTGAAACGAGGCAGAGTCGAGACTTGAGCGAACCAACCAAACCTCGTCCCAGTGCTATAACTGACTGAGTTTGGTCGTGTTTTACTCATTCGTTTCTCCACACATGTAGCTTTAGAGATTATCTATTCTAACTATAAAGTATAAGTATTACACGAGATTATATGCCAATATTTTAGTCCGCATAATGACTCGTTTACGGATGATTGAGTCTGATGTATCGAAAAGCTGTTCCTGGAGCCTCGAAGCACTTACGTCATCGATGTCTCAAAGTGTTGTCTGTCAACTGGTGAAGAAAAAGTATCCAGAATTTTTTATATTATTTATCTCACTTCATTTAGTTATTAATTTTCAAACAAACAAACAAAAAGGGGAAACAAACGGATAAAAGATAAATATGTATTAAATATAACAAATAAAGATAGAACACATTTTAAATTATTTTCTTATTCCCAAAGTCAACGCTTTCGAAGACGTTTGTGTTGTCTCAGGACGAACAGCCCAGACCACGACTAAACCAAAGTTACCGACAGTCTCCACACATCTGTCTGGTATATTGTGTGGTTTAATATCTTAGACAGACTACAGACAAACTAAAGAAACTCGGTCATCTTAAACTTAATTCAAGAAAGGTGTTCAAAGACAAGCTGTCGTACTCAAGAGGTTTGTTTGCTCAGTCACCGCGATAAACTTGTATCCAGACATGCCGCACCGAAAACGATCGAGGAGGTTCGTGTTTCTGGAGGTGTGGTGAGGAAGAGGATGCACCCAGCGAGGTTACTGGTTAGGAATTTCGAGTCTTAAGAATTGTGTGGCTTATAAGTGGCATAGACTGTACATGAGGTGAATGATAGACAGTCAACACAATGGAAAGGCAAGACCAAAGAAATATACTTAGAAATTGTCCAGCGGTTCCCAACTAGCCTCTTTGAACAACCAAATGTGAGAGCACCAAAGAAATGATCAGGGAGATGACTTGCCTCATACATAATTACCTTCACGGCAGTTCCATGGCCACCAATAGCTCTCCTTATACTCAAGGAGTAAGTACAAGAAAATGTGGCAGCAATGAAGAAATGACAAACATGTGGCAGACAGGGGACCTTGATGATCTCCTACGCGAGGCAAGAACACTGCAGGAGAGACTAAAAATTTCAGGAGACAAAAAGCAAATCACTGAGGATGCTGTCAGAAAAGTTTGGTAACAAGATGCGAGATGCGTGTGGGAAAAGTGTCCTTCGAGGTAAGATCTCTCATAGAGGAGTCTTCCGGCTGTGTGCTGCCAATAAATAGAGGCCATGCAGTTACTGAAGGAAAAACATCCCCCTGCAAGTGAAGAGGAAGGCATCAGGTTCCAGGGAGCTTCTATCCCTCCAAACGCCGCCATGTTCGAGAAAATAACAGGAGGGATGGTGTGGAAAAAACACCGAGGACACGGGGAGAGGCAGACCCTTCAGGCCTGGATGTTGACGGGTGAAGAGTCATCCTCAGCACTAAAAAGTTTGGCGACGCAGCAAGTGATTCCTGTAATGCTATTACCGCCCTAACAAGAAAACTGGCAACCTCTTGTTGCCATCACCTACAAGTTCTAACGGCCAGCCGCCTCATCCCCCTGGACAAAAAGCTAGGATGTAGGCCTATAGGGGTGGGGGAAGTGCTGAGACGGATCACTGAAAATGCATAATAGACGTGGTCAAAGATTATGTCCGGGCAGCTGCAGGGAGCTTGCAAGTATGTGCTGGTCACCAGGCTGGAGGTGAAGCTGCCATTCACGCCACGACAAGATATTTGAACAGAGCGATTGTGAGGATGTACTTTTGGTTGATGTCACCAATGTATTCAGCATAATCGACCACAAGGGTACACTGCACAACATCAAAACCAAGTGTCCAAGCATTGCAATGGATGTTGAAAACACCTATAGGAACCCGAAAGACCTCTGTATAACAGACTCCAAAGCCCTAAGAGGAGATACCAGAATACTGTCAACTGAGGGAACAACGCAGGGGAACCCAGTCGCCATGGCAATGTACACACAATAAACTATTAAACAACGAAGGTCAAACAATTGGGACGTGGTAACATCACATGGTCCACGAATAGGTTACCACCCAAATGCCAGCAAGTCCTTCCCCGTGAAAAGCCAGAACATTACGGTCGGGTTATCGAGGTGTTTAACGGAAGTGAGGTCAAAATAACAAAAGACGGCCAAAGACATCTAGGTGCGGTAATCGGCACTAATGGTTTCATGATTGAATTCGTAACGGGAAAGGTAAATGAATGGGTGAAGGAAATCCAAACTCTCTCTGATGTTGTTAAAATTGAGCCACATGCGTCGTTTGCGACATGCACCCACGGAGTTAAACATCGCTGGAACTACCTGATGCGTACTATCCCCGAAATCGGACCTCTCCTCCGCCCTCTGGAAGAAGCCATCAGAAAAACTTTTATTCCAACACAACAATTGTGAAAAGCCTTCACTTAACCACAGCAGAAAGGTTACTCCTTGCACTACCACCGAGACTGGAAGGAATGGGAATTAGTAATCCAGATGAGCTCGCTGCCATTAAACATCAGAACTCTGTCAAGCTCACGAGATCCCTCACTGAACACATAGTAGGTTGATACCAACGAATTAAACAAGATTCCATGTGCCATTACGAATATGGATCAAGGCAGCTTCATTCCTCTGGTGTTCACAACCTCTGGCGGGATGGGACCAAGTGCAAGATGCTTCTACGCAATACTTGCTGAGGTGTTATCTGAGCAGAAGCAGCAGCCTAGAAGCCACGTTGCAGCCTGGTTGAGACGTCGACTGTCTTTTTCCTCTGCTTAGGTCTGCATAGCTTTGCCTCAGGTGAACGAGAGCATCGGCCCCAAAGCCGACAACAATTGCAGATATTGACTATGAGGCAACAGTCACTGAATGCCGCTTAGATCTGTGGCTCAACTAACTCAACACAACTCGGATAGCTACTTATGTATTAGGATATTCAATTTTAAGGTAATATAATGGCGGCGAAGGTGTGGCTATTGGGGGAGGATGGAGGCCATTTAAAAAAAAAGTAGTAGTAGTAGTAGTAGTAGTAGTAGTAGTAGTAGTAGTAGTAACGTAAATTTATTGTTACATATTATTTTTGCTCTTACCGTCCCATCAACACATATTCCTCATTATGTCCACATCAAGTTTAATAAAAAATAAATAAAAAAATCACGAAGAAATATTTCCGATTTCTTAACTTTTACTAAGCGGAGACAGAAACGACAAACTTAATGCACAATTCTCTCTTTTCTGGGTGGGAGGGGGGGGGGCTCTGGAATGTCACGTAATTTTTTCCCTGAGCTTGATGTGTGGTGGGGAAATATCTTGCATTTTCCACCTGGTGTTAGGATATATTTTGTCCTCCTCTATCTGCTGTAGGGAAATATTTCAACTTTTCCACAATCAACGGGGATACGTTCCGCCTTGTTCACTTCCAACGGGGAAAATACTCCGAATTTTTCTTCTTTCAAACGAGAAATATTCCTCTCATTTCCCTCCAACATCACACATAAATATCACCCAATTTTCACCTGCAGGAGGGATGTATTCTCAGTGATGTATGTGTGTGTGTGTGTGTGTGTGTGTGTGTGTGTGTGTGTGTGTGTGTGTGTGTGTGTGTGTGTGTGTGTGTGTGTGTGTCAGGTGAAGGAGATACTGCCACCTGCGCCTCGGAAGTTTCATCTCTCTCGGCAACTAGTAAGCGCTCTCTGTCTACTGATTTTAGTCTGTCTGTCTGTGTCTGTCTGTGCGTCTTTTTTCTATCTATTTCTTTGTCTTTTATCTCTGTATATGAGTCTGTTTCCACGTTTCTTTTGTTGGCTGTTTTTCTGTACAAGTTTTTATTGTTTATGTCTGTCTTTCTCTTCCTGTGTCTGTCTGTCTGTCTGTCTGTCTGTCTGTCTGTCTGTCTGTCTGTCTTTCTCTGTTTCAATATATATTTCTGTGTGTATCTGAGGGTCTTTATCTCTCTGTCTCATTTTCAGTTTTCATTTGTATGCTCTCTCTCTCTCTCTCTCTCTCTCTCTCTCTCTCTCTCTCTCTCTCTCTCTCTCTCTCTCTCTCTCTCTCTCTCTCTCTCTCTCTCTCTCTCTCTCTCTCTCTCTCTCTCTCTCTCTCTCTCTCTCTCTCTCACACCAATTTCCAAGCTGCCATAAGTCAGCCCTCCTGCACGGCCCATCTAAAATGCTTGGAGTGATCGCTTCTCAAGGTTCCAGGGAAGAGTTATTGACGCTGCCTCTTGTGTTGAACCCGAGAGAGAGAGAGAGAGAGAGAGAGAGAGAGAGTGCACAGCGTTGACTTTACAGTGCACGGCGTTGACTATAGCGTACACGGCGTTGACTATAGAGTACACGGCGTTGACTATAGAGTGCACGGCGTTGACTATAGTGTACACGGCGTTGACTATAGAGTGCACGGCGTTGACTATAGAGTACACGGCTTTGACTAGAGGGCACGTAGTTGACTATAGAGTGCACGGCGTTGACTATAGCGTACACGGCGTTGACTATAGAGTACACGGCTTTGACTATAGAGGCCACGGCGTTGATTATAGAGTGCACGGCGTTGACTTTAGAGTGCACGGTGTTGACCATAGACTGCACGGCGTTGACTATAGAGTGCACGGTGTTGACTATACATTGCGCAGTTTTGACTATAGAATGCACGGTGTTCACTTTAGAGTGCACGGTGTTGACTATGCAGTGCACAGCGTTGACTATAGAGTGCACGGCATTGATGTAGTACACGGTAGTGACTTAGAGTGCACTAGGGTGAATTAGAGTGTACAAGGTTGACTGAGAGTGCGTGAGGTTGACTTAGAGTGCACGGCGGTGACTTAGAGTGTACGGCGTTGACTTAGAGTGCACGGCGGTGACTTAGAGTGTACGGCGTTGACTTAGAGTGCACGGCGGTGACTTTTGAGTGCATGGCGTTGACTTAGAGTGTACGGCATTGACTTAGAGTGCACGGCGGTGACTTAGAGTGCAGTAATTTGCGGTGACTTAGGAGTGCACGGCGGTGACTTAGAGTGTATGGCGTTGACTTAGAGTGCACGGCGGTGACTTAGAGTGTATAACGTTGACTTAGAGTCCACGGTGGTGACTTAGAGTGCACGGCGGTGACTTAGAGTGTACAACATTGACTTAAAGTCCACGGTGGTGACTTAGAGTGCACGACGGTGACTTAGAGTGTACAACATTGACTTAAAGTCCACGGTGGTGACTTAGAGTGCACGGCGGTGACTTAGAGTGTAAGGCGTTGACTTTGAGTGCACTGCGGTGACTTTATAGTGCACGGCGGTGACTTTAGGAGCAGGTAGACAGGGTGAAGGCAATGTAGGAGGAAAGCCACAAGGATTAAAAGCTTATTAGTCTTCCTAGTATGACAATTTACTAGTATTAACACTCTATTAGCATGTATACCAATAGTCCCAACACTCATTAGTACGAACATTTATTAGTCCCAACACTTACTAAAATAGTCATTTTATTTAGTCCCAACACTTACTAGTACGAACATTTACTAGTCCGCAACACTACTAGTATGGACATCGATATTCCAAAGCTTGACTTACTAGTACGTGACATTATTTTCAGTCCTAACACTTTCACGCAAATGAATACTCCACGGGTCCCAACACTTACTAGTACGAACATTTTACTAATCTCAATAATTTACTAAAAGCTATATTTATCAGTCCCACTTCCTTACTAGTACGGGTCATTAAACCAAAGACTTCATTAGTACGAAATTTATTTACTTTTAGTCCCAACATCATGGCATGGGACATTACTAGTCCCAACACTTACTAGTACGGACACTTACTAGTCCCAACACTTACTAGTACGAACATTTACTAGTCTCAACACTTACTAGTACGAACATTTACGAGTCCCAACACTTACTAGTACGAACACTTACTAGTCCCAACACTTACTAGTACGAACATTTACTAGTCCCAACACTTACTAGTACGGACACTTACTAATACAAACATATTTACCTCTGAAATAACACTATAAATAACAGCAGAAAAAATAAAACCATCAAATTATTACACTTCCTCTGGTATAATTACCTATGCTAATTGGCTTTATGACCCAATCTTATTAACAAAAGATTATACACTACTAGATGAGTAGATATAGCTGAGGAAATTGCCCATTAAGACGATATGAAATGAGATGGAAAGATTTATGTCAACAACGACGATATGAACTGAGATTAATGGCGAGAGAGAGATGTATTATTAAATGTTTTCCTTCCTCTCGTTTGTGTGTGTGTGAGTGTGTGTGTGTGGTTCAGCCCCACACCTCCATCATCCATCCAGCTTAAGGTACTACCTTCTCTAATGTTACTCACTTTTGGTGTCTCTGCTCCCACCTGTCCACCACCGCGGACATCGATGAAGAGATTCAACATAGGATCAGATGTGCATCTCAAGCATTTGGCAGACTCTGTACCCGTGTATTCAGCTGTAGGGAGCTGAAATTATCTACAAAGTTGCACGTTTATCGAGCAGTGGTCCTCCCCACCCTGCTGTATGGCAGCGAGACATGGGTCATCAAAGTAGTCTATGCTCCATCCTCCGAGTTCGCTGGGAAGACAAGAGAACAAGTGCCAGTATTCTCGCTGACACCAACTGTAGGAGCATCGAGGCTACCATTAGCCATGACCAACTACGTTGGACTGGCCATGTTACCCACATGGGCGACAGTAGACTGCCAAAGCAGCTACTTTACAGTCATCTAACGAATAGTAAATGTAACACTGGTGGGCAACTGAAAAGGTATAAGGATAATCTTAAGACAAACCTGAAAAAGTGCCAAATCGACCCCTTCACCTGGGAGACGATTACTCCACATCGTAACGCTTGGAGGATCACCACACGAGAAGGTGTCAATACTTTCTAGTTAGCCCGACTGCATAACGAGGCAGACAAGCACCAACGCTGGAAAGACGCTGCCCCCACCCCTGCCGCACTAGACGTAGCCCTCTACATGTGCAACATCTGTGATCGACCCTGCTGGTCCCGTATCGGCTTCTTTAGTCACCTCAGAACTCACCAACCTAGGTAACATCCTTCATAACTCGTATCATTGTATCATAGCTGGATGATCGTCATACTCGATTTCGAGTGACAGCAAAGTAGTAGTAGAAGTGTGTGTGTGTGTGTGTGTTTCTTTAAGCTCAGTTTTCAATTATAAACTTTCCCGTATCTCCACACACACACACACACACACACACACACACACACACACACACACACACACACACACACACACACATCCAGCATACTGTGATGTTATTACGAGAGAGTGTAAGATCCAGATGTGTCTCTTTGTAAGTGAGTGAGTGTGAGATGATCTCTTTGAGTGTGAGGGCGACAAAATAATGTCTCCCTTCTTGAGTGAAATATTCTCTCTCTCTCTCTCTCTCTCTCTCTCTCTCTCTCTCTCTCTCTCTCTCGCATCTCTCACAGTGTTTCGCGTCCGGGTTACCCTAAGTCAACCCATCTGTGAAATAGTACCAGAGATTAGTTGCGGAAATGGAGGTGGCAGAGGACATTGTCGGCCACCATGTGTTGCTCCTAACAGGCTCTCATACTTACTATAGGGCCCACTATGTCTCTCGCATACCTATTGTAAACACACTAATTATATACGAGTATGTTTTGCAAGATATATACAGGTGTCTCTCCTCATATGTAGGTCACAATATTCAGGTTTGTTAAGTGTTATAATGAACATGTGCCTTGTTGGTGGTGGTGTAGAGTGGTGTGTTGTTGGTGGTGGTGTAGACTGATGCGTTGTTGGTGGTGGTGTAGACATGTGTGTTGAAGTGGTGTGTGGACCTGATGCTGCTGTGTGGACGGATGTGCTGCTGGCGGTGTAATCATGCGCTGCCAGTGTGTGGACTGTGGCTGGTGGTGGTAGACTGATGCGTTGTTGGTGGTGTGACCTGATGCTGGTGGTGTAGACTGATGCGTTGTTGTTGGTGGTGTAACTGATGCGTTGTTGGTGGTGGTGACTGATGCGTTGTTGGTGGTGGTGTAGACTGATGCGTTGTTGGTGGTGGTGTAGACTGATGCGTTGTTGTTGGTGGTGTAGACTGATGCGTTGTTGGTGGTGGTGTAGACTGATGCGTTGTTGGTGGTGGTGTAGAGTGGTGCGTTGTCTCCACCACCCAGCCATCAATAACATCAAACACCTCATAAAATAACTCTATATGTATATTTTGTCATCTGGTGAGAGAATCACAGCGCCGTGGCAGAGTGGTTGACAGGCATGTGAGGTAATATTCTTTTTTCTATGCATTACATTTTTTTTTTTACATATCCTTCTTATTTATAAACATAGAAATAATTCCTTCCTTCTATTGCAACATACCGTAAATCGATGTCATAATTACAATAATAATACAATCAGTCTGTGAAAATTATATTACGTTTATAAATTATCCTGACCATCTTTTTTTTGTGATAATAATTCCATGATGAAAAACTGATATGATGTCGGAATAACATTGACTTATGTGCCTGATGTATGATGACTTACCCCTCTCTGGGCTTCGCGTCTTTACTGCGAGTCATCGTAGGTTGGGACTGTTGCCATCGTGTCATTGTTGTTATTCTTCACCTGACACACCGACAGCTGCTCCTTTGCTGTGACGTTTCATACTGTCTAATCATATGATCATTAAAACACATACGATAATGGACGTATTAATAGAACAATTCCTGTCTAGCATCTATATTCCTTTCACGGTAACTCCATGAATTATAGTCATATATAATATTCATTTCCGTTGCTGCAGTCTGTTACAAGTTCCAGCCATTAAGCTCCGTGTCTCCTCCATATACCTGAACAGTCATAAAATGGATTTGTATATAAACATGCATTTTCACTTTGCACGGAATCTTATGTTATATTAAACCAACTTCTTTCCTGTAGCCATTTATTCCCTTTATTACTTCTCTTTTCATTAACCCTTTATCGTTCAAGTTAACTGTTAGGTAGTTAACATAATTTCCTATTTCAAGTTTATTTCCATTTTAAATTATATTACAAACTCTTCCATCTGTTGGCCCGCCATCATTTCTTCACATTCTCTCAGTTTAGTTTCAGTCCGCTAACATGAAGTTAATTGTGTTATGAAAATTAGTGCCACATTATCAGTAAAAGTATATGAAGAACTTAATACACTATCGACCCTGTGGTAGATATTAATATCTTATCCAAAATTATGATAAATCCCAGTTGGTGTGTAGCCCATTGCCCTGTCTAACGCCGCATCCTACATGAAAACGTTTCTCTTTACAATGTTCTTATAATCTTTCCACACTTTTACATACTTCACTCATACTTATGATCTTACCGCACTCGTACATGCTTCATACATAGACCTTGTGATCTTACCGCACTCTTACTTACTTGATACATACATCTTATGACCGCATTCTTACTTAATACATGCTCCTTATGATCATACCGCACTCTCACATGCTTCACATATATACAGTATAGTGCACTCTCCGGGTCTTTATATTATCAGTGGCACTGTGGGTCACCAAGTACTCTCCATAGTATAGTACATCTCAGGGACCCGGTCAAAGGCCGGTCAAAGTTTGTAGTCTTCATAGCCTTAGTAGTTGTAGCCACAGCATGACCGGTATTTCGTCACTGGTTCGCTTGAATTGGCAAGGAGCTGTTGAAACACAATTTAGTGTTTATGCTTTAATTGATGTAAGAATATATTATATACACTTATGAAGTTACGGAGCTATAGCTAAGAGCTCGTGTATAGAACAGCGATGAGATATGCTCTCAGAATGAGTCTATCAGTACTGTATCTGTCTGTGGACGCCGCAGAGGGTGCCGGTGAATAATAATACCGAGGTCAGTAAAGACCTCACTTCCTGCCCCTACTCAGTACTAGGTTGTCAAGTATGGAATTGCAAGGTAACATAAGAAACACAATAAATATAATAAAATATAGCGAATGAACAAGTGTACACTACGCTAAAGGGTGTTTGTTATACATTCAGTGTGATGCAATATGATGCAAGAAAAGTATGAAGAGGGCTTTTTGGGTGACCCAATTGGCAAACTCTTTTAAGGGTATATGACTACCAATAAATTCTTGCAGATAGAAAGGGCATATTAACATTCTCTAAACCCTTGGTACACAAAAAGGTATATAAGCATCAATACATTTAAAACACTTAGAGTGAAAAAGATTATATCAAGTAGAAGGAAAACCCTATGAAAATAACTCGGTACTGATCTTCCTCACATTAGTGTTTGACCTCACACGTCGTTCAGTTATACCGTAGATCCCATAAAGGCAGTACCACAAACACTATAGGTGGCATTACCATACACACCCAAGTATGACATGGTGCTGGACTCCCGACTGTCGGCGCACACTCACGACATTACGTTCCCACTTTGCAATAGTTCCTTTTCAAACACAGGCAGGTTCTGACTTCTCTTCCGTGCACGTCCGTGTTCTTCGCCAACACTGTCGCTGTTTGACTAGCCCATTGTCATTTAAAATATTTATTTTTTTACGCAAAATTAGGTCCAAAAACAAGGAAATGGATCCAGCCTTCGTGGCGAGTTCAGCGCCGCTCAACTGATTGGCAGTGAAAAAGAAATCAGATCGTAACCTGGAGCTCGCTGGCTAGCTCGGCATATTCGAAATCGATGGTGGTTCAGATATTCCCTTATTCCATTTCTTTCTTTTCTTTCCCACTAAATTTTCTGCCCTCCTCATGTACAGGTGTACAGTAGAGTTAATTAGGTTAAACATGATCATTAAGACTGTATGGTACATGCTAAGTAATTAAATTATCAACATCATGTTTCTATCTCCTCTTCACCATACATCGCCATGATTATATTCTGCCCAGCTGACCCAAGTAGCACGTGTAATTAATCAGAAATAATTTTCAAATCAAAATACCTTTTCTCAGCTCATTAATTTACAAAGTAAATAAGGAGAAGCAGTGTGTCATGTCGTCAAAACTCGTGGTGGGATGGAAGTGGTATCTGGCAGGTTTATGAGGATTTATGCCATTTGTCGCAATAAAACTAACTGCATTCTAATAAATTGTTATTTAAGGCTTTAGGCTTTATTAATATTTTGGTCCACACTCAGTGTTATATTCCAAGTATTTCACAAAGCATGAATCGGTGATATCTAGAGGTAAAAGGATTAAATTTCCCATGGGCAATAATGTGAAAACCAATTACGACATAAAGTATACTACCTAACCATGTCCAAAGAAAGGTATTATGAAAAGAAATGTACCGGAGTATGTCTGAAAAGGGGCACTTAACATATCAAGGGGTATTTTGGAGTAAACATACCCTTGTTTTTGTCAAGAATACCCTTTTTACACCCCACAATCCTTACAGTACATGACATCAATACCAACTCAGGGTCTGTTTTACGTGTCCACCGTCCATGCACGATTAGATAATTTTTTCGAGTGTTCTTTCTTAAATTTTCATCATCGGTCATCTTAATTAGTTGTCCTGGTAGCCCCTCTCTCCCTTGTGCTCTCCTCCTCCTCCAAGATGTATTCTCTGTTTTTATTTTCCTTGTCGTTTCCTTCATTTCCTGTTCTGTAACATCTGCTGCACATGCCAACTCTATGAGCCAGTCCTGGTTTATATATCCCGGTTCTGTTATTATTATTACTATTATTATTATACTACTATAATTAACATATGCGAATTAAGTACCCTGCACATTTAAATATTAATGAACAATGTTTTTTTAATAGCTTATTGATTGACATTATATGCAGGAAGTATTAAGTGTTATGAGGGAAGGTTTAATTAGCCACTGTTATTAGAGATACCAGGAGGACATCACTGTCTTCCCCCATCACTGGTAAAGGTCGAAATCCTAAGGGTGTTAATTTTCACTGTCAGGGGGTTTAATGGAGGTCTGTTTACGCTAACGGTAAGGTAAACGGTAAACGGTATGGTGATGGTGGTGTTAGGAGGTGATGGTGATTATAGTGGTGATAGGGGTAGTGGTAGGGAATGATAGTGGTGATAGTAGTGATCGTGGTAGTGTCAGCTCTGGTAATGGTAGACACTTTGGCCAAGAGTCTTGTTTATATGACGGCCAGTGACGTGGCTCTATCAGCTGATACATCAAAACAAATGCAACTCCAGACGTCACGTGACTCACCCTCCCCCCACCCCCCCCCGCCACCCTTTTTTAACGGGACCTGGAGGGAGGGAGGGAGGGGGGGGAGGAGGGGGAGCAAAAAATAAGAGTAAAAATAAATTAAAAGTAGAGGAAGAAAAGACTATATTAATCTACACTACGAAGATGCCGGAAAATCAGCTTTTTGAAGTGAGACAGATTGAGTTCCCTAAATACACTTCCTTAACTAATTCTAAAGTAATCTACAAACTAAGTCAGTCTTATAGCTTTTATTTTTATTTATAAGTAATGAAAATAATCTAAATTTAATTATTTATCGTGAAATATTACTCCTTAAAACACGTCGACTCAAATATCCTGGAGTTTGCCATGATAAATTATTGTACTGTACTTCATGATAAATCACCTTTGAATATATCATCCTTAATTTAGCTGCAAAATTAAGTCATTATATCATGTTTATTTCGTCATTAATTCCCTTTAAATTACCTTTTATTTGATTGTGAAAGCTACATCAGCATTTGTAAATTAGACGAGGAAAATAGTTACGTTTTGTAAAAGAGTAAAGGGTTGTCATACTACTAAGATAACGGATAAAGTGTACAGTAGAGGAGTGTCGAGTTATCATACTACTAAGATAACAGATAAAGTGTACAGTAGAGGAGTGTCGGGTTATCATACTACTAAGATAACAGATAAAGTGTACAGTAGAGGAGTGTCGAGTTATCATACTACTAAGATAACAGATAAAGTGTACAGTAGAGGAGTGTCGGGTTATCATATTACTAAGATAACAGATAAAGTGTACAGTAGAGGAGTGTCGAGTTATCATCTGACAGACACTCCTTTCCACTCATCTATCATTTCCTGTTTACTCCTCCCAAGGCTAAAGTTTGTCACTAATTTCTTGCCAGCTAGTTTGTCCTCCTGTTTCTCTTTGTCTGTGAGTTTTTCTACAGATGAGAATGGCGTTATGGTGGATAAGAGAGAGAGAGAGAGAGAGAGAGAGAGAGAGAGAGAGAGAGTCACTTCATCCATCATGGGGAGTAGGTGGAGGATGGTGGCAGGATTCCTTTACACCACATGAATGCAATAAGCTTTGTCACCTTGTACGGCTGCATGTCTTCTTCAATCACTTCCTTCTCTCTCTCTCTCTCTCTCTCTCTCTCTCTCTTCTGCGTGTCTATTATTACTTACTCTCTCTGTCTTGCATTTCCACTCTCTCTGTCTGTCCGCGTCTCTTGTCAATAATAACTCCCCATTTACAGTTCTAGCGTCACATGGTCGCCGTCTCTGTGTCCTCCCTTAAAGTTCAACGACAATTCCTATTTGTTTTAGTACTGCTGTTCCTACCCCCCCCCCCTCTACCCCTTTCCCATCAAATAATAAAATAATTAAATTTGAAAGAAAAATAGCGTAAATTTGTTTTGTTGTATAAGAAATTGAAAATATTGTGTCCACCATCCCGCTCGTCTTCACGGCGCTGAGTGTGATGTTCGCTCACAATAATTATCCTGGACTACACATATGCGGTACCGAGTCGTTACCAATCATCTTCTCGAACTTAAACATTTATTATGAATACAATAATACAGCGAAAAGCAAAATATTCTAATAAAAAATAACTCATTTCTTTATTTCAAACTGTAGAAGGACACGTGAGACTGTTAGAAAAATTCAGTAATTATGTTATAATACAAAATGTAGGGAGGTAAACAACACCACTTTGATGTCTGCAGAGCCGCAAGAGAAGCTCATATTCATCTTGTATGGTATAAACATAAAACCATCTGAGTTCTTCTTGTTCAAATGCTACTCGGTGCGGCGGCTCAAAGAAACACGGTCTTCACAGATGCAATTTACTGGGAGAGGTCCGTACAGTGGTGCAGCAGAATACAATCTCCTTTACAGGGTAACATACAAGACTCACCAAACCTCGTGCCACCACGTCATCTAACTACTGTAAACAGACATTCAACCAACAACCAACTTTCATTCACACCACTAGGTGGCAGCACTCGTGCACTAGTCAATCATTCCAAAGATGACAGCACTCGTGCACACGCTCATTTACGCCGCACAGTCGTTCACTCACTTGCGCTCATTCGCATTACATAAACACCGTACACCTCCCCCAAGACATTGGGGCCGACTTGAGGATCCACGATGTGTGGACTCGTCTCTTCATCTCATCGCCGTATGTCTGAGAATCCCATCGCGCTTCCAGTCGCTGTGGCACACGCCGCTGGCGGTCACTATGGCGTGGCAGGAGCTGCGGGACTGGATGCTCCTCCGAACCAACGCATGGCGGTGCAGGACCCAGGATGCTGTCTGGTTCCGCTGGAGCCTTCGCCTCGGATGTAGACTCCAAGACGCTGTCCGGCACCATCGGACGATGATGGGGATGGAGGAACTTTCTGTTCCTCCACTGGATGCGGCCACTACCCATTTTGACAAGGTAGTCCCGGCGAGATTCTATACCCACGACAACATCTACGCGGTCCCATCGACTACTCACATGGTCCTGCAAATCGACGTAGGTTCAAATTTCCAGCCGGGAAAGCTGTCGCACCGTGGAGTCAAGCTGTGAGTTCGCCTTTTTTCCGAGGTACTCGGCCCTGGAATCGCATTCGTCAGCCGCGCGTTACCACTCTGGAGCAAACGAGCGATTGTGTGCAGGTACTGCTAGGGGTGTTCCTCAGCTCCAACAGTCCACGTGCAAATTAGTCCTCGTCCAGGTGTCCCTTCCGTGTTGTCGACATCATCAGCTTCTACACCGTCTTGATTGCAGCTTCTGCGTGTCCGTTGGCCCAAGAGTTGTACGGCGAAGTCACCCGGTGCTCCACCCGGTGCTCCACCGCCCACCGAGCCAGGAAGCGGCGTAACGTAGACGACGTGAACTGGGGACCCTCATCGGTCCTCAGGACGACGGGCACGCCCGTGTCTGCTAAGACAGACCACAGGACACTGACAAGATGAGCCACTGACGCTGTCCGTGGGCACGACGACACATATGGCCACCCGGACATACGGTCGAAACACACCAGATAGGTACGGCCAGTCACATGAAAGTAATCAGCAGAAACTGACTCGAACACTCTACTTGGTGGGTCACTGGTTATGGTCCTGCCACAAGGGCTTTGTCCCGGTTGATCCCTGACCAGTAGGTAGTCTACCGAGCCCGACGTTTGGTGCGTCCCACCCCTTGATAACAGTCATAAAGATGTGACAGAGTCTCCGGGCGAAGGCTGCGGGGTATAAGCAGCCTCGGCCTGTACACAATGAGGTCATCGTCCAGAGCCAGCAGGCTACGGATGGCCTAGTATGGACGCAAAGTGGTTCAAACTAGTGGCGATAACATAACCACAACACTGTAACAACTAACTACAACACTATAACACCACCACAACACTATAACAACTTAACTACAACACTATAACACCACCACAACACTATAACAACTTAACTACAACACTAAACACACCACAACACTATAACAACTTAACTACAGCACTATAACACCACCACAACACTATAACAACTTAACTACAACACTATAAAGAGCCACCGCAACACTATAACAACTGCAACACTTTATAACACCACCTGACACTATAACAACTTTGTTACAACATATAACGCAACCACAACACTATAACGAAAAGCAACTACAACGCACTTAACGCAACCGCAACACTTTATAACTTATTTTTATACAACGCTGTAACACCGCAACTTTGCTAACAACTGCTACGCTTAGCAACACCACCGCAACACTATAACAACTTTGCTACAACGCTATAACGCAACTAAACGCTTTATAACACAACCACAACACTATGACAACTTAACTGCAAAACTATTGCACCGCCTGACACTATAACAGCAACTGCAACAACCGCAACTTTATGCTGGCTTAACCTGACACTAAACGCACCGCAACACTGTAACAAGCAACTGCAACACCGCCTGACACTATGTGCAGCACTGTAACGCAAACATAACACAACCACAGCTTTGCCAACAACAACTGCAAAAACTATTACACCACACAACACTATAACAACATAACTACAACACTAACAACTAGCCACAACACTATATAACAACTTAACTACAACACTAAACACACCACCAACACTAGCAACAACATAACTACAACACTATAACACCAACCACTACACTATAACAACAACTACAACACTAAACACACCACAACACTTATAACAAACAAGCTACAACACTATGTACCACCACCAACACTATAATGACTTTGCTACAACACTGTAACACAACTAAACACTATAACACCAACCGCTTTCAAAACAACAACTACCAAAACTATTGCACCACCACAGCTTGCTATAACAATAACTACAACACTATAACACAACCATGACACTATGGCTTAACTGCAACACTAAACATGCCTGCTTACTATAACAAACATAAGCACAACACTATCAACACAACCACTACTGTAACAACAACTACATGCTAAACGCACCGCAACATGTAACAACGCCAACTGCAACACTGCTTATACCTGACTTGCTATATTTAACTTTGCTACAACACTGTACAACTAAACGCTATGCTTACAACCACAACATAACAACGCCTTACTACATCACTGTAACACCACTACAACACTATAACAACATAACACGTCACTTTACTTACCACCACAATACTATAACGACTTAAACTACCTTTTTATAACACCACTACAACACTATAACACTTCCTTCACAACTCTATCTATAACACACACACACACACAGTAAATATTGTTCCACCCTCAATATATTGTTTGTAAGTGTGAAGGTCTTCATGCACCTCCTGCAATTAAATATTGTTTTTAAATTGGTTTCTGTTTGAGAATGGAAAACAATCTCCGAAACTAAATGGGGTACAACTCAAGTCCCCCAAAGTTGGATTTTCGTGGTACTTGATCTTTAGGGGACTTGCAGCAGGCAGAATTGAGAAAGTACCGTCCCAAAATATTGACAGTACTTGTGGTATAAATCGCTTGGGGATGTACGTACTGCGGAGGTTAGCCAAAATGAGCAAAAGGTACAGATTGGCGATGGGGGTCATAATGTGATGAAAAAACTCCCCTTTTTTGCGGCAGTTCCTCAAGTATGCGTTCATTTTCCTTCTAGTCCTTGGTTGTACTCGTTTTCCTCAGTAAGTTTAACTACCGTGAGCAAAATTATACTGCTGTAAAATGAGGAACATAAAATCGGATGTCAATAATAACGGCATGTATTGGATGCGTAAGCTAATTAATAAGTTGCTGTGAACGCCTTTCAGCGGGTATCAGCTGACCGTTCCTGAGCCACAACTAGAGTCGTTCAATGAATATCAAATCGTTGCCCGCCGCATCATAAATGACTATATTGGGCGGTGATATTTTAATATTACATAATGTAAAAGCAATACCAAAAAATATTAAAAAAATGCAAAAATCTATAAAAAAAATTATTTGTTTTAATATTTCACTAATATGTTTGTCTCATTTATTTCTACCTTTAATATGAATGTTTTGTTTGTGTAGGTTGTCACACATTAACTGTTCCTGTACTTCATTATCCTATACATTATATATGTATATATATATATATATATATATATATATATATATATATATATATATATATATATATATATATATATATATATTTCATATATCCTAACGTGAAACGTGGATGACATCATTATGACCTGACCTCATGTTTTTAGGTCACCCTGTATATTAAACCCTCTCTCTGTCCATAATCAGTTACTCTGAAGATGTCTTGAATAAAGACGAAAGCTAAGGTACTCCGTTGTTTCCATTTTCCGTGTGATTTTATCAAGATATATATATATATATATATATATATATATATATATATATATATATATATATATATATATACTCCTCTCTATAAACAATACATGTTTCGAAACAAATTGTTGTCAATTTTTGATGTTATGAATTAGTAGGAAATAGTGTTTGAAATTAGTTATCAAGATGGACACTTCCCCTTTAAGCATCGAAAAAAATATATAAAAAAATCATAGGTAAATTTGGTTTACAGTTTATCTTAAGTACAGTATAGTTTGTAGGAATGTAATAAGCTCTCAAATACAGATACCTATACAATACATGCCAGTAGGAGAACTCGAAAGTGGACCGGTTAACCCCAGTGGTTAAAAAAATATGAAGGAAAATGGTGAACACAATACTATATATATAGTATAATGATGATGAATGATGGAGGGTAGTGAGGAGGAATCCAGAAGTGGAGGGATAGTGATGGGTGGAAGAGGAGGCCAGGGACAGTGGAGGTGCTGAAGAGAGGTCCTGGGAGGTGGGGGACAGTGCAGATAGTAAAGGGAGGGACAGTGGGTACTGAAGGTCTCCTGGGAGGTGGGGGACGAGTGGAGTAGCCAGGAGGTGGGGACGAATGGGGTGCTGAAGGAGGGGGACGTGTGGAGGTAGTAAAAAGGTGGGAGACGTGTGGAGGTGCTGAAGAGATCCCTTGGAGGTGGGGGACGTGTGGAGGTAGTAGAGGTGGGGACGGGGTGGAGGGTACTGAAGAGAGAGATCACCAGGGGTGGGGGACGTGGAGGTAGTATTAGGAGAATTGGGGGACGTGTCGAGGGTGAAGAGAGGTCCTGGGAGATGTGAGGACAGTGGGGTGCTGAAGAGATCCTGGAAGGTTGGGGACAGTGGAGTGGTGAGGAGGCGATGAGGGGCGCGGTGGAGGAGTTAATGAGGAGGAGTTAGGAGAGGTGGAGGACAGAGTGAAAATAGTGAGGGGAGGGTCAGGGGTGGTGGGGGAACAGTGGAGGGTAATAGGATAATTTTTTGTTTTAACTTTTGCCACTAACAACGGTTGGTTATTGTGCACCCATGCAGCTCTGTGAGAGCGGTAGCGCAAAAGGATTACAGAGCAGGTCACAAAGGGTCTGTGTAACTTACCCCAGTGGTCAGGATATTATGGCATTGAATGTTACAGAGTATTTCAAATAAATTCTTTGTTTAGTTCTGCCAGCACATAGAGGGTGAATTACTCGCAACACAGTGAGTACAGGAGTGTGAGGCAGTATGTCTGGCCGCACACTTTGTTGTCACATTTGCGTGAGAATATTCAAGCACATTGCATATTCGGTTCTATGCATGGGAAACGATGAAGCTCCCTGGAGTGCAAAAAAAAGTAGATACAATCTTATTATGTCGGCTATCTTGCCATTAGAGATAAATTGTTGTGCCATTTCACACACAGTGTGCTTGGACCTGTCCCGTAAAGGTTCTATCAAAATCTAATTATACCAAGTCAACCCACTTCGAGTAAAAAATTCGAGCATGACGTTATCTGGTCGTCGGCCGGTCAGTGTTCTGGAGTGGGATCTCGGTTACCACAGTTTTCTGTAACTTTGTTAGTTCTTTCATAACAAATGTTTAAAATAGGGAAGATCATTGATAATCACCGGTTAGTTTATACTGTATACCTGGACCACTGAACAAGCTTGGTCAGGTGGTGTTATTACAGCTACAGATCTAAATATTGGTTCAGTAAATTTATACAATGTGAAGCTTTGTGGGAATTGAACTTATTTTTTGCAACTTCCAAATTGAAATGATTGACAAATGATATGATAATAACCTATGGCATAAATCCATAATAGTTCTTGACTTAATGAAGCAATGTATATCATCTATTGTAGTCATTGGCCTGACTTCCAGGAAAACATTATATAAATAGTTTATCTTGATTTAGGTAACTTTAATGCGATTATCTTTAACAAATATTATTATTTAAATTTATGAAAATATGATTCAGTCGGACGATGAGTTGCCAATGGCAGCCGTCTTCACTCTCGTGTCGCCAGACCAGTTGAGGCAAACATCAATAACATTTCAAGTTTCATTTTATAAACACTATAATTTCAAGAAGTGGTTGAGTGTTTTCTGGTGTTTTTAAGTGGATATACGGCATCAATATCAATACACATTTGCCTTCAGAGTTCCTTTACATAAGTGTGTTCGGGCCGTTCTCTTGTTTCCGCTCGGGGAAGAAATTTTACTTACGAACCTGATGATCTCTCTTTGTGAAAGTAAGTCAACCCCAGTCAGATGCGTTCTAACGTGTCCAGTTAGGTTAGGATAGGTTAGTGTATCATCATACAGGGTCTGATGAGATATGTGATGTGTAAAAATATACATTTGTTTGGTATTGTATAAATATTGTGGATGTAAGAATTTATTGTACTAAAATAAATATATTTCGTAAAAAAATTATTGTTGCGCATGTAAGCAGGCATTTGTCACTTTCAGACACAGGCGACATTGTTGTTGTGGGGGTTGCCGTAACGTACGTTCTGGACTACAAAATTTAATATTCTGTACTTGTAAGTTAGTTTTTCTATTTGGTATATATATAGATTAATGTTTGGATATTCTTTGTTAGCAAGAATTATCAGAAATAGATATCGTAATTGTATTAAGTAAATTCATAGAATTAAAGTACAGGTATTGTTTTCAGTGTATGTGAGCGACTTAACATTTGCCCCTTGTGGTCGCTGGCTGAACGGACTGGAGAACTTTGTATTGGGTTCGTGCTGATTTGGAGGATTGTGATGTGAGTCTGAGTTAACATTATTTTTTATTGGAGCAGTATTCATTAACAGTATAGATTTCATTAAAGATTATAAGGTTCTTGTTAAATATTTCTGGATCTAATGAATATTTTATATTTGTGTTTGCATGTTTGCTTATTGAATGTTGTTTCCCAGGTTGAAACCTACTTCAGATAAAGTGGTGTTACTGAGGCTCTGACTTTATATCGGTACGACCCAACAGTTCGGTTAGGTTAGGTTAGACTCGTAATAACATCTCCAGTTCGAAGCGTAAGATCTCTTCAGAATCCATCTTTGTGCCGCGACTTGGAAGGATTCTCACGTCTTCAATTCCATAAATAATTAATCTTACAAACTTTCATAATCATGGGTCCGTCTGAAGCATCACAACACCCATTGGGATTACTTCTTCAATCCACTTAAAGCCGATGTTCGTATTGAGCCATATTAGAGCAGTGTAACGAGCCATATAAGGGGGTGTGAAGAGCCATATTAGAGGGGTCTTCAGAGCCATGTTAAAGCCATATTAGACCTATATTAGAGGGGTGATAATGAGTCATATTAGAAGGGGTTGTCTCCAACATTATACTGTATGATATCCCATGAGGGTCTTTTGTGGGAAGTTGTGAGCATCGGTGAAGTAATAAAAGTTAATGGTAAAATAATATCAAATATTCGGTGTACAGATGATGCTGTTCCTTGTGCTAACAGTGAAGAGGCATTACAAAAATTGGACAACAGATTACTGGATAAAGGTGAAGACTTGCGGGCTTAGAGATAGTGCTGTAAACACTAAAGTAATTTGGTTCCTAAATTTTTGTCACTAATCAACACTCAGTCAACAACATCGAGAGATAAATTTTTAGTACAAGTGACCACCGACAAATTTCTTTCAACATAACTCCCACAGTCAAGTCTGATGTCGAGTTGTGAAAACATTCTAAGACTTCAGACAACAACTTTTCTGAGCCAGGTTGAGTTCTTGGTAATAGCACCTAGAGTGACCTGAGGCAGATACACGACGTATCTATGTTGACTGGGAGGCACACCAAAACACGATTACACACACCGTAAATAAAAAGAGACAAATGAAGCTTGTGATAGAATAGACTGTATAAATTTACGCAGACGAACTAAAATGTTTATTGGTAAATGTGAAGAAACTTTCGAACTTAATATTATTGAACACGAAGGAGTAAGTCAGACCGAGTTCTATGGTTGTGCTGGGAACAAGAAGGTTCTATCTCACACTATTAGCTTATTGTTGGGGATAATAGAGAAGATGTGTGTCCCGCCACCACCACCGTGTACACTGTAGACTATCCCGCCACCATCACCGTGTACACTGTAGACTATCCCACCACCATCACCGTGTACACTGTAGACTATCCCACCACCATCACCGTGTACACTGTAGACTATCCCGCCACCACCACCGTGTACACTGTAGACTATCCCGCCACCATCACCGTGTACACTGTAGACTATCCCGCCACCACCACCGTGTACACTGTAGACTATCCCACCACCATCACCGTGTACACTGTAGCTATCCACCACCATCACATGTACACTTAGACTATCCACCACCATCACCGTGTACACTTGGATATCCACACCATCACCGTGTACACTGTAGACTATCCCACCACCATCACCATGTACACTGTAGACTATCCACCTTCACAGCTGTAGACTATCCCACACCATCACCATGTACACTGTAGACTATCCCGCCACCACCACCGTGTACACTAGGCTATCCACCACACACGCGGTGACACGCTGTGAACTATCCCGCCACCACACCGTGTACACTGTAGACTATCACCACGCATCTTCGTGTACGCCAGACTATCCGCCACCACCGTGTTACGCAGACTATCCACCACCATCACCATGTACACTGTGGGCCTCGCCACCATCACCGTGTACACTGTAGACCTATCCGCCACCATCTGCAAGTAGCACACTGTAGACTATCCGCTTCACCTGCCGTAACCACTGTAGACTATCCCGCCACCTACCGCAAAACTATCGCCTGTCACCGTATTGCATAGCGGCTAACCGTACCGCACTGTAGAATATCCCGCCACCACTACCGTGTACACCAGCAGAACTATCCCACCACCATCACCATGTACGCTGTGACCATCCGCCACCACCACCGTGCCTGTAGACACCTCGCCACCATCACCGTGTGCACTGGAGCCTATCCCACCACCATTACATTGCGCTTACACTGCCAGGGGGCGTATCACCACCGTCATGCGTTATCACCATCACCATGTACACTGAACTATCACCACCACCGTGTACACTGTAGACTATCCGCCACCATCTGCGTGTACACTGTGAACTGCTCTACCGTACATGCTGTAGAATATCCCGCCACCACCACCGTGTGCACGCGAATATACCGCCACCACACCGTGTACACTGTCGACCATCCACCATGAACTCCCACCATCTGTAGACTATCCCGCCACCACCGTGTACACTGTAGACTATCCATCACCATGTACACTGAACTATCCCGCACCATCACCGTGCTTGCACTGTGAACTATCCACCACCACCATTATTTTGCTGTAGACTATCACCACACCATCACCATGTACACTGTGGAGCCTATCCCCTACCGTGTTGTGCACTGTAGACTATCTACACCGCATCACCATATTACGCCAGACTATCACCGCACCACAAAGTATTACACTGTAGACTATCCACCGCCATCACGCCGCCGCCACACGCAGACTATCCACCATCACCGCTTCGCCAGACTATCCGCCATCGCCGTGTACCGCCCAGACTATCCCACCACCATCCACCGTGTACATAATTTCTCACGCCATATCATGTACGCATAGACTATGCGGTGGCACACTGTAGACTATCGCCACCACCACCGCGCCAGCGAACTATCACCATCACCGTGTACACCAGCGAACTCATCCCACCACCATCTGCATGCACTGTGAATATCCCGCCACTGCTGCAAGCGTACACTGTGAACTAATACGCACACCACCGTGTACTGGCAGACTATCCACCACCATCACCGTGTACACTGCGGGCTATCACCACACATCTACCGTGCTTACTGTAGACTATCCGCACCATCTGCAACCCTATCCACCACCACCGTGTGCACTGTAGACTATCCACCACCATCACCATGCTGCATCACCGTGTACACTGTAGACTATCCCTACCATCACCATGCTGTAGACTATCCCACCACCATCACCGTGTACACTGTGGGCCTATCCACACATCACTGTAGACTATCCCACCACACCATCACCGTGTACACTTTCTGTAGACTATCCCGCCACGTGTACACTGTCGACTATCCACCATCACCGTGGCCTGCGAGCTATCCACCGCAATACCGTGTACGCGCAGCAAACTATCCCGCCACCACCACCGTGTACACAGCGGAGCTATCCGCCACCACCACCGTGTACACCAGCAGGCTATCACCATCACACCGTGTACACCGCCAGGCTATCCCACCATCACACTGCCAGAACTATCACTTATCACCGTGTACACTGTAGAATATCCCGCCACCACCGTGTGCACTGTGGGTATCCCACCACCATCACCGTGTACACTGTAGACTATCCCACCACCATCACCGTGTACATAGCCAGGCTATCCCACCACCGTCACCATGTACACCTTGGGCTACTTATCCACCACCATCACCGTGTACACTGTAGGCCTATCCCATCTACGTGTACACTGTAGACTATCCCACCACCATCACCGTGTACGCAGGAGCTATCCCGCCACCACACCGTGTACACTGTAGACTATCCCACCACCATGTACACTGCAGACTATCCACCACATCACCTTGTACACTGTGAACTATCCCACCATCACCATGTACACTGTAGACTATCACCACCATCACCGTACACTGAAGACTATCCCACCACCATCACCATGTACACTGTAGACTATCCCACCACCATCACCATGTACACTGTAGACTATCCCACCACCATCATCATGTGCCTGTAGACTATCCACCACCATCACCATGTACCTTAGACTATCCCACCACCATCACCATGTACACTGTAGACTACCCACCACCATCACCATGTACACTGTAGACTATCCACCACCATCACCGTGTACACTGTAGACTATCCACCACCATCAGCACTGTAGACTATCCACCACCATCACCATGTACACTGTAGACTATCCCACCACCATCACCGTGTACACTGTAGACTATCCCAACCATCACCATGTACACTGTAGACTATCCCACCACCATCACCGTGTACATGTGGACTATCCCACCACCATCACCATGTACACTGTAGACTATCCCACCACCATCACCGTGTACACCTGTAGACTATCCCACCACCATCACCGTGTACTGTAGACTATCCCACCACCACCATGTACACTGTAGACTATCCCACCACCATCACCGTGTACACTGTAGACCATCCCACCACCATCACCATGTACACTGAGACTATCCCACCACCATCACCATGTGGCCACTGTAGACTATCCCACCACCATCACCATGTGGCTACACTGTAGACTATCCCACCACCATCACCATGTACACTGCAGACTATCCCACCACCATCACCTTGTACACTGTAGACTATCCCACCATCACCATGTACACTGTAGACATCCTGCACCACACCATCAATGTGTATACACTGAAGACTATCCCACCACCATCACCATGTACACACTGTAGACCATCCCACCACCATCACCATGTACACTGTAGACTATCAAACATCACTGCACACACTGTGGAATTATCCCACCACCATCACCTGCACAATTGCAGACTATCCCACCACCATCACCAAGGTACACTGTGGTGACTATCCTGCACCGCCATCACCATGCAATAATTGTAGACTATCCCACCACCACATCACCGTACACTGTAGACTATCCCACCACCATCACCATGTACACTGTAGACTACATCCCACCACCATCACTAAGTGTACACCAGACTATCCCACCAGCATCACCGTGCATACTGTAGACTATCCTACCACCACTGTGGGCTGCCTGTAGACTATCCCACCACCATCACTATGTACACTGTAGACTATCCCAATTACTCATCACTGTACACTGTAGAGATCATCTCACCCACTAATACTGCCATGTACACTGTAGACTATCCCACCACCATCACCATGTACACTGTAGACTATCCCACCACCATCACCATGTACACTGTAGACTATCCCACCACCATCACCGTGTACACTGTAGACTATCCCACCACCATCACCGTGTACACTGTAGACTATCCCACCACCATCACCGTGTACACTGTAGACTATCCCACCACCATCACCACCGGTAGTGTATACTTAAGCCACTCTTGACGGCATCATAATTAACGATAAGAAAGTTGTGTTGCCCTTGAGTAAGACAAAAAGCTAATAAGAATTAACTTTCTCATATATTTTATACAAGACCATGAGAGGTAAACCACAAGTGAAATAAAACAAATAACATTTACTGAAACATTAAATAACTCGCTGTGTTATAACTGTGTAGAGAAGGTTGCACAGCCTAACACCTCCTCTTTGTAAAGGAGATGAATAAATGCAGTAAATCTCAAGTGCTAGTCGACCAATTTACTCTCTCTTTCGTTTTATGTAAATAGATGGGAAAATTCTCAATGATAAACTTGTAAGACATTTTGATCACCAACGTCCTATTAACCTGTCTTGTAACACTAGTGGAGGAAAGCTGAGGTCCTTCTTGATGGCTGTATTAAACAAACTCACTTCAAATATTCAAGAACTTTCATATTTCTCTATATAACTTATGAAAATGTACTTAATGGTTGTGAAGATTAAGAAGAATGTTTTTTTTTAATATATAGTTACACTGGTTCAGATAACTTCAGTCTGTAGTGAGGTGAAGAGCTCTGACGGCGACGCTTGTCTCATCTCTCCCCGCGGTTTATATTTAAGAGAAAGTTGGAGGTTTTAATAGTCTTTCTTTTGTACAATCCTACAGTAACTGTGTGTGTGTGTGTGTGTGGTGCTGGCGAGTATAAAGGCCAACTACCCTCAAGGTTGTATCTCAGCAGGGCATTCATGTATCTGCTCTTTGTTATATGTCTGTTGAAATGAAGAGAGAGAGAGAGAGCAATCTTGCCAAATCAATGCTAATGTGGGTTGGCTGCCCTTTGCAGTGATGCATATGGATTAAATAGCTTGATGTTTAGGAAAGCTGAGAAACTTTACATGGCCTCCGTCAACAAGTGTGCTGGAACATTCATAAATACAGCAAATAGTTTATATGTTGTAACTCACCATAAAGGTGGCGGCGGTGGTGAACTGCAGCTGCTAGATGTCTCGCCAAACTTTATACCAAAACGAATTTCAGCCCTTGTCTGTGATGAAAGTTTCCACTGTATGTTATTAAGGATATATATGATATATATATATATATATATATATATATATATATATATATATATATATATATATATATATATATATATATATATATATATATATATATATATATATATATATATATATATATATATAAAGAAGCAGACGCAGGCGACACATCTTAACACAGTATGTACCCCGTGTACCAGGTTGTGTTATACTGTCTAAACTACACATTATTTTGTTTGTCTTAAGTTTGAGCAGAAGAGGATTTTGATCTTATAGTCCCGACGACCCGTTAAGGACAGTGTTGTTACGCCATACAGTACACTGATCTTGGGTACACAGAAGGCAGCGTGACCGACACCTGCACTCAACCATCGCCTTCACAGCTGGATGAACTAGGAAATTTCGGGACCGAACTAGTGACTCTTAGGATTGAAAGCGAGATCAATAACCACTCTGCCGTCGTATACCCTATGTTCCAATTCACCCCTAGTTAATTAAAACCTTTCCGATAATTACAAAATATATATTGAGGAAAGTGTTGGCAGCGTAACGATAAGTCTAGAAGTTAATCTCTGCCTTGAGGTGTGAAACTCTCGCTAATATTATAACAATGTATGAGAAATACTTTAATTTTTAATACAAACTTTATGATTTTAATTAATAAATGATAATATATTTTTTATTTTTCAGCAAAATTATAATTATGTTTATTATTCTTGTCGTCCCAGTGCAGAGTAAACAGCACACACAAGTTCACTTCCCAGGGTAAATTAAAGGGGATCTTGTGTCTTGGGGTTTTGGGGAATTTATATTACGTACTGCATAGAACTAATTCTCTCTCTCTCTCTCTCTCTCTCTCTCTCTCTCTCACCAGAATAACCATGTACAGCCTCTTTCCTTCTCCCCATGCCTCTCTTCCTTTCTTCAATCCCTCTCTTTCTCCCTCTCTCTGCCGTTTGCTCTCACCCTTCTCATCTTTCACATCCTCCTTCTCCCTCCTACGTCCCCCATCTTTCACATTCTCTGTCCTTCACTATCCCATCACCCACCCTCCCTCTCCTTCTCTCTCCCATCACCCACCCTCCCTCTCCTTCTCCTCTCACCACCCTCTCCCACCTCTCCTCCCTCCTCTGCCTCTCCCCTCTCTCACCACCCGCCCTCCTTCCCTCTCCCATCGCTCACCCTCCCTCTCCTTCTCACTACCCTCTCCTACCTCTCCCTCCGTCTCCCACTCTCCTTCCCCTCTCTAACTACCCGCCCTCTCCCCCCAACCTCTCCTAACTCTCCCAAGCAGGTAATATGGCCTAAGGCGTAGGTCGACTTTTAATACTTCACACCTCTCGCCTCCTCCTTTGATGTCGACCTCATCTTTCACCTTTACTTTACACCTTCCTGATTAGGGAGAGAGAGAGAGAGAGAGAGAGAGAGTGTGTGTGTGTGTATGTGTGCGCGGCCACACACAGGGTGGTGAAATGCGTCTTGTGTGGCAGCATTATGTCAGTGTTAAGGTGCAAGCACTGCTTGCCCTCTCTCGCTTTCAGCTGCCGCCGCTGGCTAACGTTCGTGGCGAACAGGGAAGCAACTTGCATAAGTCTTCCCCTGACAGTACATAGCCTCCTCACCATCAAGACTCTTGTTGTGCCTCCTCGTGGCAACACACGGTAACTGGGTGCCTCGTGGGCCCAGGCTAGATCAACAGGGGATCTCTGAGTAGCAGTGGGCCCCAGAGGTACAGCATATAGGTCTACTTGCATGTGGACACGTCCTGGTGCCTACCAACCACCGCCCCACTGCCTTACGGATTAACCTTGGCAGGTATAAGGTTACGGGAGTGAACCCTGAATGAAAAATCTGCGGTGGAGCCCAACATCAGGCAGACATACTTACAGAGCTCCAACAACACCTCAACGGCGGTGTAGGTGGAAGAGGTGACCACCATGGAAAACCAACGACTACACCGGCGGACGAAGGCAATGCCTGACGGACAGTCTACTAAGGCAAAACCCAACAAACTGGGCTATCGGCAGTCCATTGAAATTCTCCCTCTCCCCAGTCGTTGCAACCCTTGCACCACTGGATCAGGAAAAAGGAGAGCCAAAATGTGTGGTTGCAGCCTGCGCTCCTGCCTCACCACATAAATCAACTCACGCACAGCCATCACCCAGTTCATCATACCTCTCATCAACAACAAAACCCATATACCCCCAAAAGTCCTATGATGACGGACGAGTGGCGACGGGGACAGGCAGAGATGACTGCCGGGAGTCTCTAGTCACAACTCCTCACATGGGCGGCATAGATAAGATGGTCGTTTATGCACTGGGATCTAGGCAGCAGTACAATCCTGTCCTGTCTGTGCGACTGAACAGCCCTTCTGAGGAGCCACTCTCCTCACCCCACATGGGGAGGGGACTCTAAGGAGTGCCCTAACCATAGCCTGCCTAAAAATCCAACCTGACTGGGCAACCGCACAAAGTAAGGTCACCTTATGCGGTCGAACACACAATCAAAATCACAGATTCAAACAAAAACAAATCACACAACCTCTTGTGGTCGCTTCATGGAATGTCAGAACCCTTCCGGATACTGGCACAAATGAGCGTCTTGAAAAAAAGAACCGCCCTTGTGGCAAAAGAGCTGGCTATGTATAACATCGACAAAGCAGCCATCAGTGAGCTCCGGCTCCCAGATGAGGGCCAACACACAGAACGGGGGTCTGGCTACACCTTCTTCTAGAAGGGTAAGCCTGCTGCAGAAAGAAACCACATTTGTGGAGTTGCTCTGCCATCCACCAATGCATCCTACACAGGCTAACTGAAATGCCTATTGGGATCAACGAGCGCCTCATGAGGTTTCGAATCCCAAAGAATCACTCACGTCATGCCTTCTTCATCAGTGCATATGCCCCAACACTGGATGCAGAGGATGACATCAAGGAGGCCTTTTATGCCGACCTCGACAGAGTGCTAACCTCTATCCCAAGAGAAGACAAGGTTGTGCTCCTTGGCGACTTCAATGCCAGAGTTGGCAGAGATACTAACATTTGGCAGGGAACCATAGGGAGAAATGGACTAGACAATTGTAATCCCAACGGCCTACTCCTCCTCAGCAAGTGTGCTGCTCACAACCTCACTATCACCAATACCTTGTTTAGGCAGGCCGACAAGCTCAAGGGTTCATGGCAACACCCATGATCCAAACACTGGCATCTCATTGATTACATCATTATCAGAGAAAGAGATCGCCGAGATGTCCTCATCACCCGTGCCATGCGTGGCTCAGACCACTGTGACACCGATCATCTACTGTACTTGTCAGGTTCAAGCTCTCGCTTCACGTTGCCCCAAAACGGCGAAGGCAGTAGGCCTCCAGAAGAGGTTTTAATACGAAGCGTCTGGAGGATCCAGCTGTAGCACATGCTTTCAGAGAGCAGCTCGAACATGGGCTTATAAACAACCCAACAGCAAACACCGTGAATCCCAGTGCCGAATGGGACACTCTTAATACTATTATAACAAAAATCTGCACACAGACCCTCCGCCAGCTCAAAAGAATAAACCAGGACTGGTTTGATGAAAATGACCCGACAATCAAAGTACTCATCGATGATAAACGTGCTGCTTTTACTGACTGGTAGAACAACCCTCAGTCTCGGACCAAAGCTGGTACCTTCCGCAAGAAGAAAGCGGCAACCCAACGGGAACTTCGCAATCTAAAGAACGACTGGCTAAAAATAAAGCATGTGAAGCACCAAAACTTGCAGATCAGCAGAAGATGCGCGAATTATTTATTTCCACTAAAACATTTTATGGGCCAGTCACTCGTGGCACAGCCCCCCATCTGCAGCTCCCTCGAAAAGAGCACTACCATTCATTGCTCAACCGAAACACCGATGTGGATGTCCTGACTACCGAGCAGGTCCCTCAGCATCCAGAACTGATCCACGTCAGCTATCTTCCATCCCTGGATGAGGTAGCCACTGACATCAAACAGATGAAAAATAACAAAGCCTCAGGGCCTGATGGAATCCCAGCCGAGGTGCATAAAGCAGGAGGACCTCTCCTAACCAGCCGTCTCCACTCTTTCCTGGAGAATATATGGGAAAAGAAGGAAATCCCCATCGTCACTATTTATAAGAGCAAGGGAGACTGGTCAGACTGTGGCAACTACCGCGGCATCTCGCTACTGCTCGTAGCTGGCAAGATTATCGCCCGAGTCCACCTAAACAGACTTCTTCCTGAGGCGGAAAACTTCCTCCTAGAATCTCAATGTGGTTTAGACCATTACGTGGCACCACTGATATGATCTTTGCTGCCCGCCAGAAACAGGAAAATTTTAGAGAACCGCGTTGTGACCTGTACATGGCTTTCATTGTCCTAATCAAGGCCTTCGAATCGATCAACAGGGAAGCCCTCTGGTGGACCCTCAGCCGTTTTGGCTGCCCACCAAAATTTATCGCCATTGTGAGGCAACTCCGCGATAGCATGAACGGCAGTGTCCTGCACAACGACACTTAGTCAGAGATTTTCCCCATCCAAACAGGGGTTAAACAAGGGTGTGTACTGGCATCAACTCTCTTTTCCATCTTCTCCGCTGCCTTCCTTACTCGTGACAGTGTCAATTTAGCCAGCGGGGTGAACATTGAGCACCGGGTGGAGAGGGGTCTTTTCAACATAAGGCGACTCCAGGCAAGAACAAAGGTGTCGGCAGCTTCCATTACTGAACTTCAGTATGCAGACGACCTCACCCTTGTTGCTCACACTGAACACGACCTACAGGAGATCTTGAACAATTATGCAGACGCGTATGCACATTTCGGCCTTGAGGTGAATGTACGTAAGACTCAGATTCTCTTTCAACCTGCCCCTGGTTCAGACACACCTCCACCATCCATCCAGCTTAACGGAACTACCTTCTTTAATTTTGCCCACTTTCGGTAACTCGGCTCCCACCTGTCCACCACCGCAGACATCGATGAAGAGATTCAGCATTGGATCAGAGGTGCATCTCAAGCCTTGGACGGACTCCGAAATCATGTCTTCAGCTGAAATTATCCACAAAGCTGCACGTATATCGAGCAGTGGTCCTGCCCACCCGACTATTTGGCAGTGAGACATGGGTCACATACAGGAGGCACCTCAAGGCACCTGAAAACTTTCACCAACGTAGTCTACGATCCATCCTCCGAGTTCGCTGGGAAGACAAGAGAACAAATGCCAGTATTCTTGCCGACACCAACTGTAGGAGCATCAAGGCTACCATTATCCATGAACAACTACGTTGGACTGGCCATGTTACCCGCATGGGCGACAGTAGACTGCCAAAGCAGCTTCTTTACAGTCACCTAACGAATAGTAAACGTAACGACGGCGGGCAATTGAAAAGGTATGAGGATAGATAGATAGATAGATAGATAGATAGATAGATAGATAAGTATATAAATACATTGATAAAGACTCCTAACACATCACAACGAGAAGGTGAGTCAGTTGGTGTGGGTTTGTCGCTCTCTCACAAACTCTTATGTTTTACTCCGAGGCTCTTAAGTTAGTTGTTTCCCGTAAGAAGAGATAATTATGAGGATGTCTCTCCATGGTTGACTTAAGCTGCCCTATAAGGACGTTGACCGTAACATCATTAACGTTATTCTGAGACTCTAATTCTTACTAATCGTACAAGCAGTCCTCACCAGCCATTCCTTCTCTCCCTTTCTCTATATCTTTTTTTCATTCTCTTTTTTTTAACCCATCGAGTCGAGCACATAAGCAGAATTAATTGAACGGATCCTGACACACCCTGACCCACCACCGCCAAATCTGAGAGATGGATTCTCACTCCTCTGCCCGGCTTCAATATCATAATAGACAGAGAGAGTTATACGAGTACAGGGGTAGAGTTTCCAGCTTAGGTTGGCTGGTGTCTCAGATGTACTATGAGGGACAGATATGTTGCCTTGGTGAACTGACTTTCTTGATTTACCTGGCGCCTTCTTCCATGTGCATCGTCGAAGGGAGACATAGAGACGGAAAGAGAAAGAAAAGATCAATGTAAGAAAACCGGATATAGTAAAGTAACTGGTTGAAGCTTTGATAATAATAATAATAATAATAATAATAATAATAATAATAATAATAATAATAATAATAATAATAATAATAATAATAATAATAATAAAATTAGACTTTAAAAATTTAGACCTACAGTATATAGGCACTTCTAAACAGGAGTTCACCCTTATTACTCTCACCTATTGAATGGTCCGCCACCCTCCACCCCCTCTTTACCTTATCTCAGTCATTCCCGTCTCCTATTCCCTCCCTCTTCCTGCTTCCTTTTTCTTCTCTTCCCCTCTCCTCTCCCCTTCCCTCTTCCGACACTCCTTCCCTATCTTTCTTAATCCCTGTCCTTGCTCCTCCTGCCTCTACCCACCTCCTCTCTCTCTCTCTCTCTCTCTCAGTTGCAGTATTGCTTAACCTTCATCTAAACACCAGAGGACTCTTAGCTCCTGGCCAAAGTACATAAGATTTTCTTCTGAAATATTATTATTGTTATTGTTATTATTATTGTTATTACTCTGCCCACAAATGCAAACCAGGGTATTGTTTTCCGTTTTACCCGTCTGTTTGTCTGTCTGTCTGTCTGTCTGTCTGTCTGTCTGTCCCCAAGTAACTCGAGAATGCATCTGCTGATTATCACCAAACTTGGCAGGTTCGATCAACTTGTGACAAAGTCCACGTGATAAAGTTTTGGTACAAATAGCGCCCAAATTAATTAAGTATTGCTATGGTAACAGTTCACACAATGATCACTCGGTGTTTTTTGTGTATTAAAGAAAATGATAACATGATGCAGTGTTGAGCGGGGACTACAATAATTAACAGTAACACCGTCACCACGTTTATATTTATCTTACCATGGTAATTGTTTGTGGGCAGAGTTTTCGCTTATTATTATTATTATTACCAAACAAGTATGGTTGTATTATACCATTACTCTTAACACTTTATAAGGATTTACAAACTGTGGTGCAAAAGATGTAAACTAACTCTATTATAACATCATTACGGATGAGTGAACAGTCATGTATAATTTCGTTACTGTTGATGTGATTCTATAAAACACCCTTCACCCTCTTCTTCTGCTCTAACCTTATTATCTGGTATGACAGGGAGAGTGACGGGTGAGGGAGAGTGTGTGTGGGTTGTAAGGGAGAGTGACGGGTGAGGGAGAGTGTGTGTGGGTTGTAAAGGAGAGTGACGGGTGATTGAAGGGTATATAGGTTATGAAGGTAACGGGTGAGGGATGATATGTGGATTACGAGGGTGAGTGGCGGATAAAGAAGAGTGTGTGGGTTGTGAGGAAGAGTGACGGCTTAAGGGAGGGTGTGTGGTTTGTGAGAAAGGGAAGGAGAGAAGTGAGGGAAGGTGAAGGAGCGAGGGAGGAAGGTGGTGGTTGGAGAAGGAAGGGTGAGGAGGTCAGTTACTCAAGACACTTCCGGTCATAATGTGACCTTGATCTGCCGCCATAAAGAGACGGTCAGAGAAAGACGACAGACAAGAGAGGGAGAAGGGGAGACAGATGAGAGGAAGAGCAGACGGGGAAAGTGGCAGAAAAGGACAGAAAGGAGCAAAAGAGAGAAACGAAGGAGAGTAGGAGAGGGAGATGGAGAAGAGTAGAAGAGGGAGACGATGGACAGTAAGGGGAGGGAGATGGAGGAGAGTTGGAGGGGTAGAGAAAAGGAAGAAGGAGAAGAAGTATGGTAAGAGAAGTTGGGAAATAGTTAGATAATCAGGTCGGGAGCAATGTGATATCTGTCCCTAGGGAAAGGAGCTGAGAGCCTGGAGAGAGAAAGGAGGAGGAGAGGAGAAGGAGGGGGGGAAGAGTAAGAGAAGCAGGAGAGAAAACGGTAGAAGAAGAAGGATGAGTAGGAGGAGGAGGATAAAGAAGAAAGAAGAAGAAGAAGAAGAAGCAGAAGAAGAAGAAGAAGAAGAAGAAGAAAAAAAGATAATGAGAAGAGAAAGAATGGGTAAAAAAAAACGAGAATACAGGTAACAAGATTAAGAACAGGTGAAGGGGAGATGGGGGGAGGGTCAGCTCATTAGCCAGGGAGACGTCAGGTGTAACAGGGAATGTGACGGTGGTGAGCCTCTTGAGAACTGAAATTGTTCACCTTTACCTGAGTCTCGTCTTCTGTTGCCTTACCTGGTTAGTGTCTCTTCTCCTGAGGGGTACTGTCCGTTCCCGTGAGAGACAGATGTACAGAAATAGAAGGACAGGCAGGTAGTTAGATTGAGAAAGAGTCAGAGTTAAGCTGATAGACATATAGATAGAAAGAAAGAGAGACAGAAAGAAATGGACATAAGCTGAGAGACTCATAGATTGACAGAATGACAGAGGCAAATTGACAGAAAGAGACAGAGATAAGCTGATATACAGACAGACAGACAGTGAAAGACGCATTATCCTGAATATATCAGACTTAAAACATAAACATGGATTAGCAATCATTCCGCTACCATCAGTTTCCAACAACAACAATAACAAGTCTCTCTCTCTCTCTCTCTCTCTCTCTCTCTCTCTCTCTCTCTCTCTCTCTCTCTCTCTCTCTCTCTCTCTCTCTGTAAGAACCTAACTAACTTTTCTTATTACCACGCCATCAACTGCGGACTATTTTTTGGTCATGTCTGTCTGTCTGTCTGTTTGTCTGCCTGTCTGTCTGTCCACGAAATAACTCGAGGACGGGTTTACAGATTTGCACTAAACTTGGTAAGTGTGATCAACATGCTAGAAAGTCTATACGATAAACCTTTGGTGTAAATCATGTAAGAAGACCAGAGAAGGTATTGTATTTCAAGGGTTAAACATTACGATGGCATTTTGGGGGGATTAAAGAAAACGATGAGATGAGACAATATCCAGCAGTGACTATTATATTAATTTACAGAGGAATTTAGACTACCATGTTAACAATTAGAGGGCAGCGTTTATATCCTCTCAAGTGATGAATAGATAATCACCTTATGTTATATTAGACCTGAGTGAATATTCCGTAGTGACCATTTACGGTAATTACTTATAAAAAAAATGTTTGTATTGTGTTTTTCGATCTTTAACACGAATATAACTTTAATATCCGGCGGAAATGAGTACCTTTGGATATATAACTTCTTTACCTCCTAATTACGAACATTGTGGGGTGAACGTGCAAAAATTACTCAAATATCAGTATACGTGTCTAACCTAACCTAACCTAACCTAACCTAACCAAAGAAACATTAAGGACATGGTGGTGGTGGTGGTGGTGGTGATGGTGGTGGTAGTAGTTATGGTGGTGGTTGTAGTTATGGTGGTGATGGTGGTGGTAGTAGTTATGGTGGTGGTGGTAGTTATGGTGGTGATGGTGGTGGTAGTAGCTATGGTGGTGATGGTGGTGGTAGTAGTTATGGTGGTGGTGGTTATAATTGGTGATGGTGGTGGTATTGGCTGGTGTGGTGATGGTTGGTGGTAGTAGCTATGAATGGTGATGGTGGTGGTAGTAGTTATAATTGGTGATGGTGGTGGTAGTGACTATGGTTGGTGATGGTGAAGGTAGTAGTTATGGTGAGTGAATTGGTGGTAGTAGTAGTTATGGTGGTGATGGTGGTGGTAGTAGTTATGGTGATGATGGTGGTGGTAGTGGATCATGGTGGTGATGGTAGTTATGGTGGTGATGGTGGTGGTATTAGTTATGGTGGTGATGGTGGTAGTGGTAAATTTATGGTGGTGATGGTAGTAGTTATGGTGGTGATGGTGATGGTGGTAAGTTATGGTGGTGGTGATGGTGGTGGTGATGGTGGTGAAGTAGTTATGGTGGTGATGGTGGTGGCAGTAGCTATGGTGGTGATGGTGGTGGTAGTGAAAGTTATAGTGGTGATGGTGGTGGTGGTAGCTATGGTGGTGATGGTGGTGGTAGTAGTTATGGTGGTGATGGTGGTGGTAGTAGTTATAGTGGTGATGGTGGTGAGTGGTAGCTATGGTGGTGATGGTGGTGGTGGTGGTGGTGGTGGTGATGGTGGTGGTAGTAGTTATGGTGGTGATGGTGGTGGTGGTAGTTATGGTGGTGGTGATGGTGGTGGTGATGGCGGCGGTAGTAGTTATGGTGGTGATGGTGGTGGTGGTAGTTATGGTGGTGACAGTACTTGATAGATAACTCTTAGAAACTCGAGACCTCACTTACCTTCCGTCTTAAGACATACCACTTCACCTCCTCGACCCTCCACTGAATACCTCTCACCCAGATGTCTATCACAAAGAGTGCGGCCAGACATATTGCCTCACACTGCTGTACTCACGCAGTTGTAAATAAGTCACCCTCTATGTACAGAATTAAAAAAAAACAATGTATTTGAAATATTCTGTAACATTCAATGCTATAATACCCTGACCACTTGGGACTGTTATACACACCCTTTCTGACCTCTACTCTGTAATCCTTTTGCGCTGCCGTTCACTAGATGAGTATGGGGTGCACAATAACCTAGGCGATATACTTGGCAAAATTCTAATTCAATTCCATTCTAACCTAACGTGTAGAATACGGCCCACTATAGCGGTGACTACTGGAACAACTACAGCAACAGCTATCTCGAGTACATGGGAGAGTTTGGTGGAAACATTTTCTGGCTAAGTATTTTGTGTTTATGTACGAAAAGATGGAAGGGGAGGGGAAGGGAGGGAGGGAAGGCAGAAAGAGTTGGGAAGGAAGGTGAGAGGAATAAAGGAGAGGTGACAGGTAAGGAGAGGAAAGAGGTAAGGGGAGGTAAGAGGGAAAGAGAGATGAGTGGGATGGAGAGGGTATGAGGAGTGAAGTATCTACTTAAGCTTTTAAGTAAATAAAGAAGAACGAGACCTGCTGTAGTGTGTGTGTGTGTGTGTGTGTGTGTGTCTGTGTGTGTGTGTGTGTGTGTGTGTGTGTGTGTGTGTGTGTTATAGCTACTTAATTCATTATAAAAGTCAATATAATAAACGATATAATTAGGGTACAGTTAAATATTTTCTCATTAAACTTCAACAAAAACTTTTACTGTAGTGTGATGAAGACGCTAATGATACAGATGTGTACTGTAACCTCGTGAAGCATGTGTAAGTCTGTAGTATAACAGAGTCACAAGAAAGATGATTTGGTAACACTGGCCATCACATTCAAAAGGAAGATATGGTTACAGGATGATTTGGTAACGCTGGCCCTCGTCACACACAAGGAAGATATGGTTACAGGATGATTTGGTAACACTGGCCGTCGTTACACAAGGAAGATATGGTTACAGGATGATTTGGTAACACTGGCCGTCGTTACACACAAGAAGATATGGTTACAGGATGATTTGGTAACACTGGCGTCGTTACACAAAGGAAGATATGGTTACAGGGATGATTTGGTAACACTGGCCTCGTACACACAAGGAAGATATGGTTACAGGATGATTTGGTAACACTGGCCCTCGTCACACACAAGGAGATATGGTTACAGGATGATTTGGTAACACTGGCCCTCGTCACATACAAGGAAGATATGGTTACAGGATGATTTGGTAACACTGGCCGTCGTTACACACAAGGAAGATATGGTTACAGGGTGATTTGGTAACACTGGCCGTCGTTACACACAAGGAAGATATGGTTACAGGATGATTTGGTAACACTGGCCGTCGTTACACACAAGGAAGATATGGTTACAGGATGATTTGGTAACACTGGCCGTCGTCACACACAAGGAAGATATGGTTACAGGATGATTTGGTAACACTGGCCGTCGTTACACACAAGGAAGATATGGTTACAGGATGATTTGGTAACACTGGTTATCAAGACGAACAAGAACAACAAGAACAACATCATTAGAATCATTTGAAGGTTAGGTATGATAATCAACTTAGGATATAAACTCACAATAATAAGATGATAAAGTCTCAAACAGAGTCCACTAAAGTTCATTGCTAAGTAGACGTGTTATTATAGTCTCCCTCCTCCATCCTATCGTTTCCTGGTGCCGAGAGGGTAGAGGGAGAAGGTGAGGTAGATGGAGAGGGAGAGGGAGAGGGAGAGGGAGAGGGAGAGGGGGTGGTAGATATGAGAGGGACATGTCAAGCACTCTTTGATCTCTAAAGGTGAAAATTTGGACACGTTATTTGGTTTTCTCTTGGTGATTTTTTTTTAACTAGGAATAACCTCAGTCTGAAGGGTTGAGAAGAACATCTGAATTGAACGAATTTCTGCAGTGTGATAATAAGTCAAGGAAATTGCCACGTTGAATTCCCAGATGAAATAACTTACTTTACGCCCCATAAACTGAAACTCACTGTACTGTAAATGTTGAAGGTGTTATGTGTCTCACTATTGTATTTATGTGTGTGTGTGTGTGTGTGTGTGTGTGTGTGTGTGTGTGTGTGTGTGCGTGTGTGTGTGTGCGCGCGTGTGTGTGTGTGTGTGTATGTGAGTCTGTCTTATCATTAGCAGTTATCACATTTTCGTTTAATATCACATACAACTTTATAGACATTAAGATACTTTAGGAGTCACATAATATTACCCCATCTCCATTTTTCTTTAAGGTATAGTCTGTGGCTATAGGTACAGTAGATTCCCCCATTAGTGCAGTTTGTGTTGTAGCTGTCCCAGTTATTCAATCTTTGCATATTTGACAATAACCTGTGCAGACAAACACAGGTAGAACAGATTGTGCATGAGTAAAGAGAGAGAGAGAGAGAGAGAGAGAGAGAGAGAGAGAGAGAGAGAGAGAGAGACTAAATCTACACCTGACACATTCTCGCTGACAAACTGTATCAGTGGTCGGAGCGCCTTTAATACACTCTAAACACACACACACAAGACCATAAGAAAACAAACACTGCAGGCGACAGGTAAGTGATGTGGGTGGTGGAGGTGGATGGTGTGGAGTGGATAGTGGGGGTGGATGGTGTGGAGTGGAGGTGGGTGGTTGGGTGGATGGTATGGATAATGTGGTGGATAGTGGAGGTGGATGGTGCGGAGTGGAGGTGGGTGGTTGGGTGGATGGTGTGGATGGTGTGGAGTGGATAGCGTGGATAGTAGAGTGGATGGTGTGAAGTGGATAGTGGAAGTTGATGGTTGGGGTGGATGATGTGGATAATGGAATAGATAATGTGAATAGTAGAGTGGATGGCGAGGTGTGGATGGTGTGGATAATGCAGTGGATAGTGTAGATAGTAGAGTGGATGGTATGGATGAAGGATGATGTGTAGATGCATGGTTGTGGTGATGTGAGTCGAGGAATGAGGAGTTGGAGTGGATGAATGAAGTGGATGGTGTGGATAGATGGTGTAAAATGGATGAAGTGGAGTGTTCAGGTGATTGAAGCGAATGGATTTGAATGGATAGACAAAGCGGATGGACTGATGGATGAAGTAGATGAAATAGTATGCATGGTTGGATGGATAAACACATTGAGCGGATGGCGTGGATGGATAAATGGATGTATTGATATAATGAGTGCATGTAAAATACCTTTTTTTTTACATCAACCAACATTTTCCTTTCATTTACAGAGAGTTTGGGATCAGCTGTAAATGGATCCAATTCGTTTACAAATACGTGATGTAAAATGGTTTTTGTGTTTAAAGCTAGAGGGGTCTGGACGTGTGTGTGTGTGTGTGTGTGTGTGTGTGTGTGTGTTTAGTGGGATCAAGGTGCATTATTGGGAGAGAGAGAGAGAGAGAGAGAGAGAGAGAGAGAGAGAGAGAGAGAGAGAGAGAGAGACAGAGAGAGAGAGAGAGAGGGAAGAGAAGGAGACAGGAAAGCTTGCAAGGAGAGAAAGAGAGAGAAGGGAGACAGAGAGAGAGAGAGAGAGGATACAAGTAAAGAAAAAAAATGAAGGATAAAAGTAAGAGAGAGAAAGAGAGAAAAAGAATAAAGATCCATTATGGAGAAGAGACAGACATATAAAAAAAACCAGGTAGGAAAGTCCATTAATAGTTTGACAGGTAAAAAAAAAGGCACCCCTCCTGTCAATTATTAGACGGTGTATGACATGACAGCTTAAGACGGAGTGCCATTAAAACTTTAAGGGTGTGAGAGTGTCGGGAAATGAATGTCAATTATACATGTCAAGTTACATTCTTGTGAGGTGTGAAAAAACAGAGGAAAAAATGTAGGTGAAAAACATAGGTGGGTGGAATCTCTCTCTCTCTCTCTCTCTCTCTTTCTCTCTCTCTCTCTCTCTAGTCTATGTTGTTCTTTCTCTGTTATTTATTCACTCTTGTTATTTCTGTCATTCGTTTACCCTTGTTCTTTATTAGTAATCCTCCAAAATCTGTTAATTTTTCTTCTTCTCTGACTACATCAAAAATTTTTGCCATAATTCACCTAAAAAATTCCCCAAATCCATCCGTCTCTTTGTTAACTTAACCTAACCTAGCCTACCCTAACCTAGCCTAACCTACCCTAACCTACCCCTAACATAACCTAACCTAACCTACCCCTAACATAACCTAACCTAACCTAACCTAACCTAACCAAACCTAATCTAACTTAATCCAACATAATATAACCTACCCCGAGTTACACTGTAGTAGCTGAACGTTAATATTCATACGAGAGAACGATCTCCCTGGAGCCAACTACATATGAGTGTGTGTGTGTGTGTGTGTGTGTGTGTGTGTGTGTGTGTGTGTGTGTGTGTGTGTGTGTGTGTGTGTGTGTGTGTGTGTGTGTGTCATGTCAGAGATCAAGGTCAATTTCAGGGTGTCAAAGTTTGTGAAGGAGAGTAAGGTCAATTTCATATGCCAATGGAGAAGATCAGTATTAAAGGTCAAAGCTGAGCTCGTCAAAAAGTTAATACTCAAAGTCAAACATCAAAGGTCAAGGTCAACCTCAAGGGTCAAAGTTCAATTTAATATATTGGTCCTGTGTTTGTTTTGTTATCGACACTTTCATCTAGTGTTCTGTCGCGTCAGTGGTGAGCTTTCCAACTAAGACAAAACACACACACACACACACACACATAAAATCTTCCACAAATACACCAACAACATAGCCAAGTTATCAACACAAGCCACGTGACCTGACCAGCTGGGGGGACCTTCGTATCTTGTTTGTAAACATTTGCAGTGTTTACCCAGAACAGCTGATGGATTACCCGTGGTGTACCTTGCCCTCAATACCTGTCCCCTGCTCTCACCTGTGTAATATGTATAATAATAATTAACGGTTTATTGAAAAAGTTCTGCAGCCCGAAGGCTGAAAATATACATTGGACATAAATGACTTATTACATACATTGGTGGGTTAACAAAAGCCTTCATTAGAGAAAGGTAAAGGAACATACAGTGAACATACAGATTAATGTAGGATTGTACGTGTTGAACAGCAAATACGTAGTGTAGTAACTCCCTCCCAGATGGTGTTAGGAGGGACCTCACGTGGTGTAGTAATTCCCTCACAGATGGTGTTATGGGGGACCTCACGTGGTGTAATTACCTCACAGATGGTGTTATGAGGGTCCTCACGTGGTGTAGTAATTCCCTCACAGATGGTGTTATTAGGGACCTGACGTGGTGTGGTAATTCCCTCACAGATGGTGTTATGAGGGAACCTGACGTGGTGTAGTAATTCCCTCACAGATGGTGTTATGAGGGACCTCACGTGGTGTAATTACCTCACAGATGGTGTTATGAGGGGCCTCACGTGGTGTAGTAATTCCTTCACAGATGGTGTTATGGGGGTCCTCACGTGGTGTAGTAATTCCCTCACAGATGGTGTGATGAGGGACTTGACGTGGTGTAGCAATTCCCTCACATATGGTGTTATGAGGGACATGTGGTGTAGTAATTCCCTCACAGATGGTGTTATATGAGTGAGGTTTGGTCCCAGGCCTTCCTATCGTAGACGGATTAACACATCGCTGGTTATCATGGGCCGTTATCACTGGGTACCTGGGACCTCACTGTGTGAAGGTTAACTTGGGTACGACTGTTACTGTTGAGTTGTTCACACTGACTTAAGCACTGTTCACCACTGTTCACCTCTGTTTAACACTGGTTCCATTCCTTTCCTAAATTAAATTGTAACTTCTGGCGAGAACTTGTTGATATTCCGGTGGGGAGGAGGGTTCAGGGGAAGGGGTTGGTATGGGCCAACTTAACAGTTGACCTGGCTGCTCCGAGAGGAGCGCCAGGTACGATGCTTGACCCTTCGGTGATCAAAGGATGTGTGTGTGGGTGTAACTAGGGGCTTTAAGCTAGAATTTGTATTTATTGATGGCCTCTACTAAGCCTCGACCTATCTCTCTCTTTCTGTCTGTCTCTGTTTCTGTCTGTCTGTCTGTCTATTCTGTCTATTTGCTCTCTCCACCTAGTAACCCAAATATTTACCAACAGATATAAAACTGTCTCGATGACATTAATGAACGCTATATAAACAGGTATAGGATCCTAAAGGGTTATAATATGTCCCTCAGTGTTAACATAGTGTGATAATATATTGCTTCATATGACGCTAGGCTCTTATAGTGCAATATATCTTACGTCCCTCAAAACTTGTTATATTTATCAATCTCTATATATAACAGTTTATATGGCTGTCTATCTAACCTAACCTAACCTAACCTAAACCTAGCCTGCTTCAACCCTTTAATAACCTAGCTTACAACATATTTCTTCTTCTTCTTTCAACCTAACCCTAGCCTAAGCCTAACCTAACTTCTTCCTAACCTAACCTAACCCTAACCTATTCTTCTTACAGCATAAAACGGAAAATTTTCTGAGATTTATTAAACATTGATTAATATGATACATTACCAGTAACATATATATATATTATTATTATTTATCTGTCTATTTACCTGTCTATCATATTTCTGTCTATTTATCAGTTCCTTTTATCTACTTATTGCTTTTCTGTTATTTATATTAATCGTCTCTTTATTTATCTTTCTCTCAGTTTCCACTATATTCGTGTGTTTATATTTATGTGCGTGCGGTGGCTGTGTGGATAGAGCTCTCACCTCCTTATTAAAGTTCACAGGGTCGAAGCCAGGTCATCCCCGCCAGACCACCCAGCTGTAAACATAAACCTAACACGACAGATGAGGAAGTAATGACGGTCAAGTGAAGTGTCGACCACCATCCTGCCTCCTGGTGTACTGAAGAGGTAGAGTATATGCGATCCACTGTTACATTCAATAATCTGTCTGCCTGTCTGTCTCTCTCTCTCTCTCTCTGTGTCTCTCTCTCTCTCTCTCTCTCTCTCTGTCTCTCTCTCTCACCTAAAGTACTCACAGTAATCACCCATTAACAGGTTCCTTGTTCATTATACAGTAATTACGTTAAACAAGAAGAAAACAACACAGTAATTGTACATTAACATCAGGAGGAGGAACTAATGAGGTATGGTTGACAAGAGTGATTAATGGATGGAATAATTATGGCCACCAGTCTCGTGCTGGTGTAATACTGTATGGTGGTGGCTACTGTATTATGGCCACCAGTCTCGTGTTGGTGTAATACTGTATGGTGGTGGCTACTCTATTATGGTCACCAGTCTCGTGTTGGTGTAATACTGTATGGTGGTGGCTACTGTATTATGGCCACCAGTCTCGTGCTGCTGTAACACTGTATGGTGGTGGCTACTGTATTATGGCCACCAGTCTCGTTCTGCTGTAACACTGTATGGTGGTGGCTACTGTATTATGGCCACCAGTCTCGTGTTGGTGTAATACTGTATGGTGGTGGCTACTGTATTATGGCCACCAGTCTCGTGCTGCTGTAACACTGTATGGTGGTGGCTACTGTATTATGGCCACCAGTCTCGTGCTGCTGTAACACTGTATGGTGGTGGCTACTGTATTATGGCCACCAGTCTCGTGCTGCTGTAACACTGTATGGTGGTGACTACTGTACTGTATAGTTTAGTTCAGTGAAGATTAATTGTTTTGTTTTTTACATTATGTGTCATCTGTTGGTGATATACATGTTTATACACACACACACACACACACACACACACACACACACACACACACACACACACACACACACACACACACACACACACACACATCCTTGACCACCGAAGGGTCGAGACGTGCCTGGCGTTCCTCTCGGAGCAGCCAGGTCAACTGTTGTGTTGGCCCATACTAGCCCCTTCCCCTGAACCCTCCTCCCCACCGGAATATCAACATGTTCTCGCCAGAAGTTGCTGTTTCATTTAGGAAAGGAATGGAACCAGTGTTAAACAGAGGTGAACAGTGGTGAACGGTGCTTAAGTCAGTGAGAACAACTCAACAGTAACAGTCATACCCGGGTTGACCTTCACACAGTGAGGTCCCAGGTACCCAGTGATAGCGGCCCGTGAGACCCAACAACCAGCGATGTGTTAATTTGTCTACGATAGGAAGGCCTGTGACCATACCTCACTCATATAACACCATCTGTGAGGGAATTACTACACCACGTCAGGCCCCTCATAACACCATATGTGAAGGAGTTACTACACCACGTGAGGCCCCTCATAACACCATCTGTGAGGGAATTACTACACCACGTGAGGCCCCTCATAACACCATCTGTGAGGGAATTACTACGCCATGTGAGGCCCCTCATAACACCATCTGTGAGGGAATTACTACACCACGTGAAGCCCCTCATAACACCATCTGTGAGGGAATTACTAGACCACATGAGGGCCCTCATAACACCATCTGTGAGGATTTATTACACCACGTGAGGCCCCTCATAACACCATCTGTGAGGGAATTACTACACCACGTGAGGGCCCCTCATAACACCATCTGTGAGGAACTACCATACACGTGAGGTCCCTACCAACACCATCTGGGAGGGAGCATTACACTACGTTTTTGCTGTTCAACACCTACACAACCTGTATGTTCACTGTATGTTCCTTTTACCTTCTAATGAAGGCTTTGTTAAACCACCAATGTATGTAATAAGTCATTTATGTCCAATGTATATTTTCAGCCTTCGGGCTGCAGAACTTTTTCAATAAACCGTCAATTATTATTATTATTATTATTATTATTATTATTATTATTACACACACACACACACACACACACACACACACACACACACACATCCATTACCACTGCCGTGAACCTCAATCTCTGGTAATCATTGTAAACTGACAAATTTTTACACATTACCCTTTAATGATGCCGTAAATCCCGGATATTGACATGAAAAACCCTTTTATCATCACCTGGTCCAATTTCCACCATTCTTCGGCGAAAATAATGGTCCATTTCATGTTTTCTTTCTCCTCTCGTCTTCTTCCCTCCTTTATTACACGTCTCACAGAATGGGGGTGATTGTGACGCATGACCGGTCCAGCCATGACCGGTCCAGCCATTACCGGTCCAGCCATACACTAATAATAATAGGCCAGAGGATAAACGTCGGTGTTATAGCCCGTGATCATCATGGTGGAGGAAGGACGCCATTAAGAGTCACTAAACACTAACACGAACACCAAACATATATATAAACACACATGATTTTGTTTCCTAACTGTATAAGAAACTATCAACGAAAATAATCATAATATTTATGTTATGTTGATGTATGTATACTTTATATATACTATTTAGTATACTTGAACAGAGTTTAAATTTATTGATATCTTGTGTCAATAATTTTGAAGAGTTCGTGTACCTGAAGACACACCTGAAGTAGATCACATACACTTTGTCTTACTCAGTTCAAAGGATGAACTCCCTTCTGCCACTTTCTGTTCAGTTTTCTCCTGGTGGGTCGTCTAGTTCAGTGACTTAAGAGTGTAATGGATTCTCAACTTCACTTAAGTATGGACCATACACTTTAGGTTATTTAAAAACTTACTGTCATGGGCGTAGTTAGGTTTTTAATGGGTAACACCTATGCTACAGAGTAACCCTAGACTGAGATGTGATCACTGAATGAGGTGTGTTCCCCATTCACACCCGCCACAGTACTGAAGGATGCCAAACACTGAAAACACTGCCTTATAGATAGTGTCTGGTGCACTGAAAATTAGGCAATTAGTGTAGACGTCGATGGGTAATTATCCATAACAGAGATGAAAAGTTCACTTTTATTCAGAACATAGAATACATGACAGTAGAACAAAGGTGTGTACAGTATTTTGAAGCTTGAGATAACAAAATTGAAAATTAATTTTCCATCATTGAATGGTCATCACGATCTCAGTCTCAGTCAAGGCGCAATGTGAATGCATCAAGCTATTTTATTGGTTTAGGTTCCGCTAGTGTATCGCGCAGTCCTCCGAATCGGATAAATGGAGCTCAACAGAACTTCTGGGATCGTCAAACGATCTCCAGACACACTAGAATCCCCTAAACAAAGAAAACTCCCATACTAGACCCGTGTTTCCCGTTTTCTATGGAATCTGCTCGCAGAAGTGTGTGGCAGCATATGTCACTGACATAGATAGCACTGACATATTATGTCAGTGCTATCTACAGTATAAAGGTAAATACCTGGACCTTTTCCAGTATTGGGTGACGTTATCAGCAGGTATATTGATGAAGTGAACCTGTTGGGGGGAGCATCGTGTCATTTTTTGTAACGGGCCGAGTTTTCTCTTTTCAATAATTTACCATCCAGCTATTCTTTTCTGTTAGTAGTCTATTTATTCATATACTTATATGTTCTGTGTAGTACTCTTTCCAAGGAGTACCCTGTTTTTTATACTTATCCTTCTTCAATTCTGTACACACACACATATATATATATATATATATATATATATATATATATATATATATATATATATATATATATATATATATATATATATATATATATATATATATATATATTTATTCTTATGTATTCTTGCTCATATTCTGATATGTTCTTTATCTCTATATACCTTATATTCTTATACAAGTAACTCTTATGCTTCTCTACTTATGTTTTCCAAGTCAATGTTCTTTCCTTTCTGAAGTATACTTTGTTTTATGTCTTTCTTATACATGGGTTAGTCTGGGGAACCATGTTATTCTTTGTACAACACTTTTTATACTTACAAAGGGTAGCTGCCACCACCCAGACTTTTCATTATATAACATAACTCATGGAAAGTTGTTGGGTAGTGTGGTAGATGTCTAGGCACGTGAGTAAGTATTATTTTCTGGGAACCAATGTTTAGAAGGAGTAGAGTGGTGATACTCAGATTACTAATTCAATATTTATTAACACAGTGAGTGGAGAAGATGCATCTTAAATTCACTCAGGCTAAACAGAACCGCAATTAACTTATTAAATCATCAAACACTTCAAGAGCTTATTACCTCATTCAACACCTCCAAATACTCATTACTTTATTAGACAATTGGGATATCATTACCTTGATACATGAGATTCCGTACTATTATTCACAAGCCATCACTGGACCCTCAGGTCTTACTTTAACAAGTAACAAATTACCTCTCCACTTCTTGATTAGAGCATGATACTCTCAGGTTATTCTTTCATGGGTACTACAGATGAATACATAACACACTGGGCAATTCCACAATTAGTAACATACCATATTTCTTATCATTTCACAAGGAACCACCTGGTACCTTGAACTCTCATTCAGGGGTTCAATACTTAACCTGGGATGACTATATTTCTGCTAGTCATCCCTAAGCATGGATATTAATACGGCTCCATACATATAACCAAGAACAGTAGGTAGACCATGATCATATGACGGAGTCAGTGGGCCAGAGTTGTTTACAGGCTCGCTCGCTAGCTCGGAGCGCCTGGCCCGGGAAAAGTTGACTCGTGGCGGTGGGCCGTGGCGTCTGCCAAGGAATCTCGCCCTGGGATTCTAATCTCGCCACCTTAAAGACGTCTTTCGAGAGACATCGTGCCCATAGGCGGCTCCCGAACCTCAGGAGTGTTGCTAACCCCCACAACAGCGTCTGGAGACGTGGAGAAGAAATCACAGAAGGAGTGAATATTTAACTTCACTATACAAAACATACGTCTGGCACCGGTTCAGACGATAGCTAGACCTCTACTTTACTTGACTCACTTGGCACTGAAGGTACTATGTTAAAACATGAACACTGATATTCACAAAAAAATGACTAAGTTAACTGAGTTAATATGGCGGCGTGGAACACACGTGACATACCTGACATTATCATTAACCTTCTCGTTCTTCAGGCGATAAGTTAATACAACTGGCTTTGGTGGCCTGGAATGGATCAGGACGTAAAGGCGGTGACGGCTGGATGTCGTGTTTGCCAGGGCCAGAATCTGCCACAGTTACCTCCCTCGGAACTGCACCCCTGGGCTTGGCTACAGCAGCAATGAAATTATCCACGTTGCTGTCCATTTTAGAGACAGATGTGGATGCTCGTCATGGATGCTCATAGTAAGTGACTGGATGTATACATCGGACATCCTCTTCTTCCGTGTGTGTTACCATTGAGAAGTGTAGGCAGGCTTTTGCTAGTGTTGGTATTCTTGTCATGATTGTTACCGATAATGCCAATTGCTTTACATGTCCCGAGTTTCAGTCATTCTGTAAACTGAATGACATTAGGCATGTTACTTCTCCTTTTTGATCTCCTAAAATTAATGGGCTAGTGGAGCGAACTGTGCAGACATTCAAGCAAGGGTTGTGGAAGCACCAGGGTGGTAGTCTGGCTACCAGGGTCTCGAAGTTTTGAGTAAATCATAGATCCACACCACAGTATGTAACGGGAATATTCCCTGCAGAGCTGTTGTTTGGTCATCCATGCCTGGGATAAAAGGAGGAACAAAGTGGTTGCCAGGTGTTGTGTCTGATATCCAAGGCTCATCATGAGCTGTGTGGTGCTGCGAGACGACAGGGAATTTAGGAGACTCATTGATCATGTAAAACTTAGACCGGGCAGCCGTTGTACAGCCCAATTACTTAAAAGCCACACATTTCCTAAACCTCGAAATTCCTAACCAGCATCTTCGCTGGGTGCATCCCTCCCTCACCCCACCTTCGGAAACACACACAGCTCCTCGATCGTTTTCGGCGCCTCAGTGTCTGGGTGCAAGTTTATTACGGTGACTGTGCAAACCTCTTGAGTACGACAGCTTGTCTTTGAACACCTTTATCGAATTCAGTTTAAGATGACCGAGTTTCTTTAGTTTGTCTGTAGTCTGTCTAAGATATTAAACCACACAATATACCAGACAGATGTGTGGAGACTGTCGGTAACTTTGGTTTAGTCGTGGTCTGGGTTGTTCGTCCTGAGACAACACAAACGTCTTCGAAAGCGTTGACTTTGGGAATAAGAAAATAATTTAAAATGTGTTCTATCGTTATTTGTCATATTTAATACATATTTATCTTTTTTCCGTTTGTTTCCCCTTTTTGTTTGTTTGTTTGAAAATTAATAAGTAAATGAAATGAGATAAATAATATAAACAATTCTGGATACTTTTTTTCACCAGTTGACAGACAACACTTTGAGACATCGATGACGTAAGTGCTTCGAGGCTCCAGGAACAGCTTTTCGATACATCAGACTCAATCATCCGTAAACGAGTCATTATGCCGACTAAAATATTGGCATATAATCTCGTGTAATACTTATACTTTATAGTTAGAACAAATAATCTCTAAAGCTACATGTGTGGAGAAACGAATGAGTAAAACATGACCAAACTCAGTCAGTTATAACACTGGGACGAGGTTTGGTCGGTTCGCTCAAGTCTCGACTCTGCCTCGTTTCACGGTTGCGAATTTGTGAGAATGTCACCAAAGGCCTCTAACAAGACAAGTCATATGCAGTGCTGTCTCTGTCTTAGCGCCGGTAAGGACAGACACGAAGGCCGGTGAAGAAACTAAAATTGACGAGGTCTGCAAAGTATCGTAAAGTGTTCGTCAATGTAGTAAAGTGTTTTTGTCAGGAAGTGTTTGCAAGTGTCACAAAGTGTTTATATGTGACAAAATTTTCATAATTATTGTGAAGTTATCACAAGTATCATAACGTGTTCATAAGCAACAGAAAGTGTTTATAAGTATTCATTTGCGTTATGAAGCTTTATACGTGATATGAAGTGTTTGTACCATGAAGACTTATACCCTGTAAGTGTCACAAAGTAACTGTGGGCGACAAAACACCCATACGTGTCATAAGTGGTATAAAGTGTCGTAAAATGGCATAAAGTGTTATAGTGCCAAAAAGTGTCACGTTATGTCACAGAGATTCATGTAATATCCGAAAGTTTTATAAAGTGTTTTAAGTACCAGTAGGCCTTATAAAGTGCCATTAAGTCAAATAAGTGTCGTATAATGTCGTAAGATGTGGTTCACAGTGAAAAAGTGCTATGCAGTGTCAGAGGTGTCATGAAGTGACCTGAGGTGTCAGTGACCTAAACTGTCTCAACGTGTCAGTGCTCTAAAGTGCCTTAAAAGCCATATTGTTCCATAGTGTCATAAAGTGGCATAAAGAGTCATAAAGTCTCGAATTGTTATAAAGTGTTCAAGCAACATACAATAGTGTCATATGATTTTAAAAAGTGTCGTAAGATGCTGTGAAGTCACTCAAAATGTCGTAAAGTGCCATTGTTATCGTAAAGTGTTGCATAGTCTCTTGAACTATCACATGGTGTAAAATGTGTCATGGAGTACAGCAAGGTGTCATCAAGTGCATTGAGGTGTCATAAAAGTGTCTAGACGGTGCCAGGGGGTGACTCTGTATGGTGTCAGGGCTTCCGCTACCACCAGCACAAGGTAACTACTAATAACACTGCTGTTGTGTTCTTGTCATATTGAGCAAGTTTGCTTAGTCATCCATTTGGCATAAACTAATGCTTAAGATCAATGGTTTTGCCTTAATTGTTCCTGTAAGTTAAGTGTGAATTATCATATAGGTATGTGTGTGGGGGGGAATAGACGGCAGGTAATCTCAACTAGATTTTTCCGTTTCTTTTTCCAGGTAAGAGTGAATTAAAATAGCTCAACGAGGGACAATTAACACACCATATCTCAGGTACGTCCAAGTTATCTTATTTATTGATTTTCGTTTAATTCATCAACTAATTCTGGAGTCCTTCTCATCCTACAACAGATTTAACGGAACGTTGCGCTTTTCCCCTCCACCTCAATGCGTTGCCCCCACTCGTTCACGCGGATCCACTCCTTATCCTAACACCGTCTGTGGTGGCCTGTGGTCCCGTCGCTGTCTATATGAAAGTCTCCCCCTCCCCTTCCCTCACGCCGTCAATGATTGTATCGTGGTCCCCCCCCCTTCCACCTTCTTCCCGCCAGAGCTTCACCTCTTCCATTCATGTGGGTACAGTGATCATACTCACCTGTTATAGAGGCATCCGTGTCTCTCCTGGAAGGTTCTTGCTACACTGAGACAAAATGACCCTCACCCTGCCGGCATGGTTTCATTATCCTGCTTTACAGGCGCCATGTCCTCTCTATCAGCTGTTGAATCATCAAACAGGTTCCAGCTCTAATTGGTAACAACCTAACCTAACCATTGAGACTGGAGCTAAGTAATAACAGGTCCCAATCCCTTTAAGTACTAATTCCAATAGATCCCAATTTTAATGGCCTCCACCCATAATGTTCAGGACCGTAATGCCTCAGGGGCGATTAGGATTAAGGTCTTTTTGGGCAGAGAATCATTTGATCTTGAAATTTTCAGTGTTGACCTTGTCACAGTTCAACATCAGAGACCAATGTTTTCGGTGAGTTGGGTCTCTCCTCCCGTTAAGATGTGTGGGAGCGTCCTCACACTCTTGCCTCAGGAACGTCCTCACACCTCGGGAGCATTAGACCACCTCTTCGTGTTTCAAGAACATTAGAGTATTTTTCGTTGTAATTTTTAGGGATGCCACGTTTTCCTGAGCTTGTATCAAACACCATCTTTTTTTTTTAGGTTTTATGGAGATAGAAAGTCATTCGTTTTACTGTATTGGGAGCGCCGTTACTCTTTGACCGGCGATAAATATCTTTCTATCAGTATTCGTCCTGGACCGAAAGTTTGGAAATATATAGCAATGAAGCCGTCCGTACGCCGTCAGTCCGTCCGTGATAGATTTCGTATCCACTCGGTAACTTGCCATAGACACAATGGATTATTTTCTGTATTGGTGTAAGAGCATAAATTATGGCAGGGTCTTACTGGGAAGTACCGGACTTGTAAGTAGTTCTTAGGTAAGCGTTGACCTTACACCTTGGCTGACCACTGATCAATTGCCTGGTTTGTGTGTTTCTGGAGGTTACCCAAATATAGTGGGATCAGTATGCCACATAGCCACGCATACCAACCCTCCCGGGACATCACGAGTTGCATGTATCCTGGCAGATAATTTTTTGAGATACTGTACAAACACCTCCTGCAATATAAGCATTGACCAAGCCTTGTGTAGTTTATACCACCGAACACGACTTAACGTTACTATGACCACCACCACCACCACTACTGCCATCACCATAACCACCATCACCATAACCACTACTACTACTACCATCACCATAACCCCTACTAATACCATCACCATAACTACCATCACCATAACCACCACCACCATAACCACTACTACTACCATCACTATAACCACCACCACAACCACCACCACTATAACACCCACCATAACCGCTACTACTACCATCACCATAACCACTACCAACATAACCACCACCATAACCACCACTACTACCATCACCATAACCTCCATCACCACCATCACCATAACCACCACCACCACCATAACCACTACTACTGCCATTACCACCACCACCACCATAACCACTACTACTACCATCACCATAACCACCATCACCATAACCACCAACCATAACCACTATTACTACCATCACCATAACTACTACCACCATAACAACCACCATAACCACAACTACCACCACCACCATTACCATCACCACCACAACCACTACCATCCCTACTACTACTACCACCATCACCACTGCCACCATCACTACCATCACCACCACCACTACCATCCCCACCACTACCACCATCTACTCATCTCACCCCATCACCACTGACCTTACTAACATAAAGAGCTACTCAGTCCTGCCATATTTTAGGCTTTGTATAACGAGATGTGTAACCAGAGCTTAGAAGCATTATAGCCCCAGGAGGCTGCCGGATGCTTAAGATAAAACACGAAAATAAAATTATATTCTTTACTACGCGTCTCTTGGTAAAGCAACTCTATTATCAAGGCGGGAAAACGTTGATGTTTTTTCCAGGATTAAGGAAGACTCATTAATTTTCACATGATAATTTTTCAGACTTTTTATTTTTAGAAGAAACATAAAATCCAGTAAGTTTAAGTCATAAATCAAATCAAACTTAAATTATCCTTAATAATTTAGATACATTTAGTGTTGAAATTAGTTTTTATCAGCTACTCCTTCAGAAATTAATTGAATTCCAAGTACATCATAGAGAAAAACAGTCAAGATGATGTTTATTGAAGATGGTGAAAGTACCGTCAGGCGTCAGCTCTCGGGGAGGATAAAATAACCTGGTTTATTACACACTTGTTCTCGTCGCTTAGTTTACGAAAATGCCTTAGTAATACAAACTGTTTTAGGCATGTATTGTTCACGTTGAATAAGTCGACATTAATAAACATGGAAAGAATAATGTTTACGATTATTTTTGTATTGACTTACTAGCGTTTAATATTAATTTTTCTTCATCATTACTGGACAACAACTCATCATAAAACCTAAAATATATATCACTTTGTTTATTTCTTTTGTAAATAGTAAAGTCCGGAGTAGTGAAATATTTATGACATATTATACACATTATACCGATATTTTTGTCTTGAATAGGATATAATTTAAATACACATTCGTTTATACGATGGTGTGTGTGTGAGTGTGTGTTTGTGTATGATAGTGTTATGTGATGGTGTGTATGATAGTGCATGAGAGTTTTATGTGATGTGTATGATAGTGTACGATGGTTTTATGTGATGGTGTGTATGATAGTTGTATGATAGTGTTATGTGATGGTGTGTATGCTAATGTTATGTGATGGTGTGTATGCTAATGTTATGTGATGGAGTGTATGATAGTGTTATGTGATGGTGTGTATGGTAGTGTTATGTGATGGTGTGTATGAATAATGTTATGTGATGGTGTATGATAGTGTTATGTGATGGTGTGTATGATAGTGTTATGTGATGGTGTGTATGATAGTGTTATGTGATGGTGTGTATGATAGTGTTATGTGATGGTGTGTATGCTAATATGTGATGGGGCAAGAGACAGTACAGTACTCCACCGTAAGAACCTTTAAGCACACGATAAATGGATAACTTAACAGATAAGTCTTACCGCTCAGCAGAACAACACTTAGGTCGAAACTTGGAACTTGTCGCTGTTGTAAAAAAAAAAAAGGTAAACGCATCAAAAGTTTGTGTTTAAGGAACCAGCGTGAACCTTGAGTCTAGTTAAAAGTGTCCAACATAACTACGGCAGAAGGCCTTGACCCAAGTGTCTCTCTCTCTCTCTCTCTCTCTCTCTCTCTCTCTCTCTCTCTCTCTCTCTCTCTCTCTCTCTCTCTCTCTCTTTCTTTCCTTCCTTGCCATTACTCTCTGGCCTTTCTTTCTCTCTCTATCAATTCTCTGTAGGAAAAATAGTGAAAATAGAAAAGATGGGTAAGAGAAAATAGGCAATTACCAGAGTTGGGAACAGAGGAGACAAACAAGTGGAAATAGGGAAGGAAGGAGGAGGGGAAATTGGCCAGTGTGGAGCTGTGATTATCGGAGTTGTGTGTGTCTTGTGTGAGGCGTGGAGGAGAGGGAAGAAGTACGGAGTAGGGGGGAGAAGGAGGAGGAGGATGAAGAAGAGAGGGAAGAGGAGGAGAAGGAAGAGAAGGAAAAGTAGGAGGAGGGAGAGAGGGAGGAACTATCGATTAGGAGAAGGAGGAGGAAGAGAGAGGGAACTATAGTGAAGAAGGAGGAGGAGGAGGAGAAACTGTAGAGAGGATAGAGGAGGGGATGGAGGAAGAGAATGAACAGAAGGAGGAGTAGGAGACGGGGTAGTAGACGGATGGAGGAGGAAGGATAGTGGAGAAAGAAGACGATAAATGAGGTGATAGTGGAGGAAAGGTGAGGGTAAAAAAGAAGAAGGCGGCGGAAGCAAGCTGGTTGAGGAAAGGAAGAGAAGGAAGAAGAAAACGAAAGCATAAGAAGAAAAAGAAGAAGCGATAATGGGGAACAGAAGAAGAGAAAATATGTGATAAAATATATAAATTAAGATAAAGAACTGAATCAGCCAACAGTCATCATCTAAAGCAACAAGTCTCTCCCATACACTCCCACGAGACCTCTTGGTGACCTCTGACTCGTGTTAAGAGTCTCCCATACACTCCCACGAGACCTCTTGGTGACCTCTGACTCGTGTTAAGAGTCTCCCATACACTCCCACGAGACCTCTTGGTGACCTCTGACTCGTGTTAACAGTCTCTCCCATACACTCCCACGTGACCTCTTGGTGACCTCTGACCCGTGTTAAGAGTCTCTCCCATACACTCCCACGTGACCTCTTGGTGACCTCTGACCCGTGTTAAGAGTCTCTCCCATACACTCCCATGACCTCTTGGTGGCCTCTGACCCGTGTTAAAGTCTGTTCCATACCTCCCACTTGTGACCTCTTGGTGACCTCTGACCCGTGTTAAAAGTCTGTTCCCATACCTCCACAGGGACCTCTTGGTGACCTTGACCCGTGTTAAAGTCTGTTCATACACTCCCACGTGACCTCTTGGTGACCTCTGACCCGTGTTAAAAGTATTTCCCCTTACAATCCCACGTGGCCTCTTGGTGACCTCTGACCCATGTTAAGTCTGTTTCCATACACTCCCGTGACCTCTTGGCTTAACCTCTGACCCCGTGTTAAGATCTATTCCCTTGCTCCCATGACCTCTTGGTGACCCCTCTGACCCGTGTTAAAAATCTGTTCCATACACTCCCACGTGACCTCTTGGTGACCTTTGACCCGTGTTAAAAGCCTGTTCCATACACTCCCGCGTGACCTCTTGGTGACCTCTGACCCGTGTTAAAAATCTGTTCCATACACTCCCACGGGATCTCTTGGTGACCTTTGACCCGTGTTAAAAGTCTGTTCCATACACTCCCACGGGATCTCTTGGTGACCTTTGACCCGTGTTAAAAGCCTGTTCCATACACTCCCACGTGACCTCTTGGTGACTTCTGACCCGTGTTAAAAGTATCTCCCATACACTCCCACGTGACCTCTTGGTGACCTCTGACCCGTGTTAAAAGGCCAGAAAAAAATCCACTTTGATCCTTATGGAGGCTGTTAACAAGGCATTTTTTTACCGGTTCCAGATCTTTTGGTTGATGTGGATTTTGTATCAGGTTAGGTTAGGTTAGGTTAGGTTAGGTTAGGTTAGCTAATCTGGTGAGCCATATTCATCTGTAAGTTAATGTGAAGAACTAGGGACAGCCACGACCACCACCACCACCACCACCACTATTACCACCACCACCACCACCATCACTACTTCCACCACCACCACCACCACCACCACCACCACCACCACCACCACCACCCACCACCTATTACCACCACCACCATCCACTACTTACCCACCACCACCACCACCCACCACCACCACCACCACCACCACCACCACCACCACCACCACCACCACCACTATTACCACCACCACCACCACCATCACTACTTCCACCAACCACCACCACCACCCACCACCACCACCACCACCACCTACTTCCCACCACCACCACTACCCACCACCACCACCACCACCACCACCACCACCACCACCCACCACCACTAGCCACCACCACCACCGCCATCACTAGCCCCACCCACCACCACTACCACACCACCACCACCACCACCACCCACACCACCACCACCACCACCACCACCACCCCTACGCCCCACCACCACCACCACCCTACCACCACGACCACCACCAGCACTACCACCACCACCACCACCACCACCACACCACTGTACCACCACCACCACCACCACTACCACTACCTACCACCACCACCACCACCACCACCACCACCACCACCACCACCACCACCACCACCACCACCACCACTTCCACCTCCACCACTCTCACCCCCATCATCATCACCACCACCAGGATACTCCTTAACACAAGTAAATTACGTCTAAGGTGAATCATTATATCTCCCAAGACCACAAACAACCTCTTCTACCTGCCCGAGGGAGTTGTTATCAGGCCCAGCTGTAGAAAATACCCTCTCCTCCACCCATTGCACCATTCTCCCCCTCCTACTCCTCCTTCTCTTCTGCATCGTTATTAGCTTTCATCTTCTCCCTCCTACTCCTTCTGCCTGAGGGTGTTGTTGATCAGGACCAGGTGTAGTCAATACTTGCTTCTACACCAGCCAGGTCCTCTTACACCCTCTAGACCTGACTCAGCAGTTTATTACATCCCTTCAGTATTCTTCTCAACACTCGTCGCGAACTGCATCTTGTTTTTATCTCCTCCAGGAGTGTAGGACGCTTATCACACCCTCCTCCTACACTCTCTCAGTACCACTTTGTACCCTACTCCTCCTTCACCACTTTTTCATCGTGCTCTTCATCTTCCCACGGGATCATTTTTTTTCAATCCTTTCAACGACATTTGATGCCCGTTTCGCCACCTTCAACACCTTTTCAGTATACCTTCAGCCCCCCATCCCTTCCTTACCTTTTCAATAACCTTGGTTCCCACTTCAGACGGGTGAGGGTTGGCTACTACATCCTGTTGTTTAGCTTCAGTAGCCGAGTTCCCAAAGGATCTTACATTTTCCCCAGCAGGAGATGTGAGAACGCCTTTAATTGTCTAACTACTCTGTTACAAAGTTTAGTCAAATTGGGTCGTAAAACTTCCCTGTATTTAGAGGGAAAATAATGCATGAATCGATGATAATCTACGCCCCTTGATATTATTCCTGACAGGCGCCATGTCGTATATTACACACACACTTGATAGGAGGCAAGTGGTAAGGTGTTTGTGAAGGCGTCAGGCTGAAGAGGTAACTAATAATGGCTTGGGTGGTGGTACACAGGCTGTGGTATATCGTAATCCTGGGCTTACCTTCCAGCCTCGTGCCTCTGTCGTAAATGTTTTTTATGTGCGGACGTCCTCGCTTCCCTCCCGCCATAAAGTGTGGCAGGGCCCTGTGTCCGTCCTTCCCTTTACTGTTCTGTCATTTATTTACTCTATCCCTCGCTTACCTCATCTTTCTATCACTCTTGAAGGTCTTAGTTGACTCTCCCTCCCCCATTCTCTTAGTTCTGTCTCTATCTTTCATTCTCTCACTCCCTTTTTCTTGACGGCCCTCAGATACAGTCCTCCTCACACACACACACACACATCGTCGTTTGGTCAGATTCCCTGGGCACCACTGTGTGTAATACCTTGGGACTAGAGACGGACTCCTCTGTAGTACAACAACGATCTGAATTGTGAACCGCCTCGCTACTTTTGCCTATAAGACACCTTCTTCCTCTGCATATCAACACACCGCCGTCGAGTAGGTGCTGTCGTTCCCCTTTACCTAATAGGGTGCCGCCGTTCCTTGCATATCAACTTCCCTCCTAAACCTTCGGGCTGGTGATGCCGCTGGTGACGATATATCTCCAGAGTGTCTGTGTTGCTCCTCCTGAACACTAACTATATTGGACGTGCAGTAAATATTGGGCCTTGATCTTATTGAGTACCCCAAGCGCCCTGGAGCGTCTATGGCATGCTAAGGCTCCGTTAAACTTCCTTCTCGTCGACGCCATCCCTTCCGTCACCTTAGTCTGGATCCTCAAAGACTCATTGGTTAGACTTTTAAGGAGCGCCAACAGTAGGTAGTAGGCAGCTACCAAACAGGGAGGTACTACCACCTGGGAAGATATTGGAAGCATAATGTGTTGTCTAATGGTAGACCCTGCTGCCATATAGCATCACGAAAATTGTGACCAAGTCCCAGGTTGCTGATCTGACTTTCTACCTCATTTACACACAATTGCAGGGTCTCAATTGTTTCTCCTACTCTGACAACACAACATGCATATATTGTTTCTTAATTTTGATCTTTTTTTGAATTTTTGTATTTCTTTGTGGTCTTTTATTATTATTATTATTATTATTATTATTATTATTATTATTATTATTATTATTATTATTATTATTATTATTATTATTATTATTATTATTATTATTATTATTATTATTATTATTATTAATAAATTTTTGCCCCCCAGTCCTCGATGTGGGTTAGTGACCTGTGCCCGGTGTGGGCTAATCTCTGTAAAAAAAAAACTATAGGTGAATATCAATGTCTGAGGCTCACTGTCACTTACGTCCAGTTTAAGTTTCAAAGCACTAAAGTCTGATCCCATTTGTGTCTTAGTTTAAGTGAACCAGTTAGAAGCTTCTTACATCTTCCGCTCGGGTGACACTGGAGCATACGAACATCTTAAGAACCCATTTTTGTGCCGCTGTTTAATTTAGGCAGTGAGATGCGTCACTCACAAGTCCACTTAGGAGAAATATTTGGAATTCGAGTTTATTGCTCATATTTGTGGGAGAATGTTTACAATAATAATAATAATAATAATAATAATAATAATAATAACAAATTTATTATTAATCAGTGTATAACTGGCATAAGATTACATTTAATTAATATACAGTTAATATTGAAATAACTCTTGGGTTATAATAATCGGTACTGCCAAATATTGATAAGATAAAGAGGACTCACTAGAACAAGGCCCCCCCCCTCCCTGTGGCCAGGATTTTCAGTGCCTAGTAAGCTAAATCTTCTCCCTAATTAAAGATAAGAGAACCCATATTAGCTGGCTAACTTGGGTTATGAGACAACGAGGTTTTATTAGAACTTAAGATATCCCTTAAGTTGTGATAAGAGAACTGTCTAACTCACCTGAGCTACGGGACAATGATGGCTTCTCTGAGGGATCCTAAGTGTAATTTTTCCCCTAATTGGAGACACAAGAACGTCTACAGTTAACTTAAGCGGCGAAACAAAGATATATTCTTAAAAGTTCGTACATTAACTCTTCCCCTAAATGGAGATGTGGGAAGGCATCTGACTGCTTCCTTTAAGTTACGAGGCAAAATTTTCCTAAAACAAATGCTTTGTAAATTGTCAGTCTAAATGAAAATGTGAAAGAATCAACCTTTAACCACTTTTTATAACGCCTCTTCACTGTCCTTGGTAAGAACAGTGACATCTACATAGCATATAATTAATATTACTTTACCGTTAACGTCTAGTCTTTCGTTGTTACTTAGAACTTCTCTTTATTAAGAATTCGGAAGATATATTACAATATTTCTGATAAAAACACTCTTGTGTAACCTTGAACCAACTATAGTCTATTTCAGTTGAACTTTGCAACTGAAGCCTAGGGTCAGTTTGTAGCGAGGCAGCTAACTGACTGACGGAGGGACACGGGAAGCCACTACAGTTCTTTAGTATTTAATTAATCTATCGTATTTATATTTTGAAGTTTTAAGGGAAAATATCTTTTCTTTGTTGATATCTGACATTTTCTGCATTTGTGGAAGCAAAAGTTATCTTGTGACACACATCGGTAATAAAAATACCATCAAGGGAACTCGAACATAATGAACAAGTTCTAGCTAAGTGTCGCTGAAATTTTGGAATCCTTTCCTTACTCTTTTTTATCATATTTCCGTTACCAGAGCGTTTCACGTGTTATTTTTTATTTCCCAAGTGCGACAAATTACCAGAGAACATCTCTGAATACTTATTTTTTCTTCAAATTATAGAATATCGATAAGATAAGTGAAATACTAAAGCTTGGTTGATTGACCCTTTGTGTATTTTCATGTCAGCCAATCAGCTGTCTTGTTACAAACGACTATAAGCTTCATTTGCAAAGTACGAGTGAATAAGCTATGGCAAGTTCATTATTTACAAACACTGTACTCGACCTAACTTTTGGTTTACAACAATACCAACACTTCTTTCATTTTCTTCATTGACTCATTATATAAACTTGATATTTCCCTCTGTTGACAATAATTAAACCTGTCCGCCATAATTCTCTTCACCCCACAATATCACTGCAGCTCCTCTTACGTACTTGAGTTAATGTTCACTCGTACATAAGCTGTTTTCTGTTAAGGTTTCATGAACACATCGGCCTCTAATACTCCATTTTGTGTTGTTGCTGAAAGTTGTGCAGTGTTCCTCCATCACCGGTAGAGGTAAGAGGTGGCATACACACGACCCTGACAGCCCGGACCAATGTTGCATGTTATTTAAAAGCATATAGGTGTGTATTATCAAATTATATATATATATAGTTATACTAATATGTTTACGTTTTGCCATCACCTTTATTACGTAAACTGACTTTTTATTTTTGCTGATGAAGAATAACATGAGTTTGACTGTTATGCAATATATATTTTATAACCAATTAAAATCTGTTATACGATCCTGTACGAAAACCTTTTATTTATTCTCAATATTTTTGTTTTATCATTCCCCCCCCCCATGGTATGTGGTATGGTGCGTTATACAGTACCCTCCTTCCCCCATGGTGTGGTTATATACAGTACCCTTCCCTTCCCCCATGGTGTGTGGTATGGTGCTATACAGTACCCTCCCTGGTGCTCCATGGTGTGTGGTAAGTACCCTCCTTCCCCCATGGTGTGTGGTATGGTACGTTATACCCTCCTTCCCTCATGGTGTGGTATGGTGCTTTATACCTCATGGTGTGTGGTATGGTGCTTTATACAGTACCCCCCTTCCCCCATGGTGTGTGGTATGGTGCAGCACCTCCCCTTCCCCATGGTGTGTGGTATCCCCCCCCTCCCCTCATGGTGTGTGGTATGGTGCTTTATACAGTACCCTCCCCTTCCCCCCCCATGGTGTGTGTGTGGTGGTTATACAGTACCTCCCTCCCCATGGTGTGTGGTATGGTGCTTATACAGTACCCTCCCTCCCCTCATGGTGTGTGGTATGGTGCTTTATACAGTACCTCCCCTTCCCCCATGGTGTGTGGTAAGCCTCCCCCTGTGTGTGGTTGGTGCCCCATGGTGTGTGGTATGGTGTTTATACAGTACCTCTTCCCCCATGGTGTGTGGTATGGTGTTTATCATTCCCCCCCCCCATGGTATGTGGTATGGTGCGTTATACAGTACCCTCCCCTTCCCCCATGGTGTGTGGTATGGTGCGTTATACAGTACCCTCCCCTTCCCCCATGGTGTGTGGTATGGTGCGTTATACAGTACCCTCCCCTTCCCCTCATGGTGTGGGGTATGGTACGTTATACAGTACCCTCCCCCTCCCCTCATGGTGTGTGGTATGGTGTTATACAGTACCCTCCCCTTCCCCCATGGTGTGTGGTATGGTGCGTTATACAGTACCCTCCCCTTCCCCATGGTGTGTGGTATGGTGCGTTATACAGTACCCTCCCTTCCCCATGGTGTGTGGTATGGTGCGTTATACAGTACCCTCCCCTTCCCCTCATGGTGTGTGGTATGGTGCGTTATACAGTACCCTCCCCTTCCCCCATGGTGTGTGGTATGGTGCTTTATACAGTACCCTCCCCTTCCCCCCATGGTGTGTGGTATGGTGCGTTATACAGTACCCTCCCCTTCCCCCCATGGTGTGTGGTATGGTGAGTTTTCTATAATTCTTATCTTTCTTCTTTATTTCCAACCATTACAGTGACGCACCATTCCGACGTTTCAGGGTTCGATCGTTTTAAATTGTGTCGCCTGTAAATTGGTCCGATAAGCTGAGACCATTTCTTCCAAGGGCCTCACCTCGATGACCTCGGGATCAAACCTTATCTGAATCCTAATGTTGAAGAGCGTCAGTTGTTTTACTTGAAGAGACAAAATATTAAGGTCAGCCGACACGAGTTACTGAAGGAGGTCTATAGAGCCTGGACGATAATCTGAAACAAACTTATCCCTTATTGTAGTTGGTGATGGCTAGTGCGATTACTGCTTCACTATACACTTTACTTCTTGAGGTGTAGTCATACATTATGTAGATGAATACTACCTCAGTACAGTATACATACTTGTACACCTTACTTGTTGTAGTGTAGTAATACATTATGTAGATGAATACTACTCCAGTACAGTATACATACTTGTACACCTTACCTGTTGTAGTGCAGTAATACATTATGTAGATGAATACTACTCCAGTACAGTATACATACTTGTACACCTTACTTGTTGTAGTGTAGTAATACATTATGTAGATGAATACTACTCCAGTACAGTATACATACTTGTACACCTTACTTGTTGTAGTGTAGTAATACATTATGTAGATGAATACTACTCCAGTACAGTATACATACTTGTACACCTTACCTGTTGTAGTGTAGTAATACATTATGTAGATGAATACTACTCCAGTACAGTATACATACTTGTACACCTTACTTGTTGTAGTGTAGTAATACATTATGTAGATGAATACTACCCCAGTACAGTATACATACTTGTACACCTTACTTGTTGTAGTGTAGTAATACATTATGTAGATGAATACTACCCCAGTACAGTATACATACTTGTACACCTTACTTGTTGTAGTGTAGTAATACATTATAACATCAGCACATATCATCAACGTCACCAGTGATAAGCTTCACACTAGAACACACACTCGCTCGCTCAGTGTGATGTACTCTGTTGTTCTTTCAGTCCTAATATAACAACTTCCAATATATCATGTCTTTTGGTCCAGAATTATTGTGTTAATATTACGAGGTAGTTGAACACTCTACAGACTCGTCAGAAAACTTTGCTGGTATTCAGTGTTGTTAACGAGAATACACTTAACATCTTTTTATCAAATAAAATACAAAGAAAATTACGGATATCTCACAGTACTTGGCACCTCTTGAGAACAAGTTGCCAGGTACTATAAACTCATAGTCTTTGAGCTGTTTGCCCCTCAGAGTGATGGAGGAGCAGAGACCAAGAGTTAAACAGACAGACAAATGAGAAATATTCAGACAAAGAAAAAAAGAAGGAAAAAGAAATAGTAAGAGAGAGAAATACATTCTCTCTCTCTCTCTCTCTCTCTCTCTCTCTCTCTCTCTCTCTCTCTCTCTCTCTCTCTCTCTCTCTCTCTCTCTCTCTCTCTCTCTCTCTCTCTCTCCATCAACTCAAGTTCCTCCACCTTTCCACCCCTCTACCTCCTTCCACCTCATCCACCCCTTCCATTCCCACCTCTCCCGCCCCTTCCATTCCCTCCAACTCCTCCACCCCTTCCATTCCCTCCAACTCCTCCACCCCTTCCACCTCCTCCACCTCTTCCACCCCTCCACCTCCCCTCCCTTCCACCTCCTCCCACCTCTTCCACCCCTCCACCTCCTCCACCCCTTCACCTCTCTCTCACCCCTCTTCCACCCCTCCACCTCCCTCCACCCCTTCCACCACCTCTTCCACCCCTTCCACCTCCTCCACCCTTCCACCTCCCTCCACCTCTTCCCACCCTCCCACCCCTCCCCTCACCTCTTCCACCCCCCCCCCCCCCTCACCCCCCTCCCCCACCCCCCCTCTAAGCACACCAACAACGATACAAGTTATGTCGTCAACAGGAAATTTGATGCCAAAAAACTGCGTCTGGATTTGTGACTCAACAAGTACAGAAAGGGGCGGCTGTTTAGAAGAGAGAGAGAGAGAGAGAGTTAGAGAATGTTGAGAATGTAACAAGAAGAGTACACAGAAAGATTTACGGCAGACACACAAGACACACACACACACACACACACACACACACACACACACACACACACTGGAGGGACACCACTAACAGGTCTATACCTCAACTTGGGTCACGTTGGGTCACAGTTCAAGCCTTGGATCACAGTTCACGCCTTGGATCACAGTTCACGCCTTGGATCACAGTTCACGCCTTGGGTCACAGTTCACGCCTTGGGTCACAGTTCACGCCTTGGGTCACAGTTCACGCCTTGGGTCACAGTTCACGCCTTACGTTCACCTTGGGTCACAGTTCACGCCTTGGCCACAGTTCACGCCTTGGGTCACAGTTCACGCCTTGGATCAGTTCACCTTGGGTCATTCACGCCTTGGTCACGCCTTGGGTCACAGTTCACGCCTTGGATCACAGTTCACGCCTTGGATCACAGTTCACGCCTTGGGTCACAGTTCACGCCTTGGGTCACAGTTCACGCCTTGGGTCACAGTTCACGCCTTGGGTCACATTGAACACCAATTCGTCGACTCCTGTAAATTACCATTATCGTATATAACTACTGGCACTACCTGTAATTGACGCTGACTACTCTCTACCGTCACTTAGAATTGTGTGTAGTTCGTCCGTCAGTCTGTCTTTAGTTCATCCGTCAGTCCGTCATTAGTTCATCCGTCAGTTCGCCTTTAGTTCATCCATCAGTCTGTCTTTAGTTCATCCGTTAGTTCGTCTTTAGTTCATCCGTCAGTCTGTCTCTAGTTCATCCGTCTTTGGTTCATCCGTCAGTCTGTCTTTAGTTCATCCGTTAGTTCGTCTCTAGTTCATCCGTCAGTCTGTCTTTAGTTCATCCATCAGTCCATCTTTAGTTCATCCGCCAGTCTGTCTAGTTCATCCATCATTCCATCTTTAGTTCATCCATCAGTCCGTCTTTAGTTCATCCGTCAATTCCGTCACCTGCAAATGATGTCACTATTTAAATAGACTTAAAGTGCTTTTCTTTGTAGCACTTCAGAGCGTTTTAGAGGTAAAGTTGGCCTTAAGTGTTCTAAGTGTTTAAGTGATGAGATAAGTGTTTAAGTGGTGAGATAAGTGTTTAAGTGGTGAGATAAGTGTTTAAGTGGTGAGATAAGTGTTTAAGTGGTGAGATAAGTGTTTAAGTGGTTTCAAAGTGACCTCGTCTCTTCCATTTGCTGTCTATGATGATGTACACAGGAGAATGATAATATGGAATGCTGATAAATTAGGAATAATATTAAGAAATTGAATGAAAGATAAAAATATGAGAAGTAGAGAGATGTTAAAGAAGAGGTAGAGAAGGAAAGGTAAATAATAGAAAAAATGTGAAATTAGAGATAAAGAGATAACTTAAATAGGAAATAAAAGAAAAGTTTTAAACGTGATATAAGGAAGAAGTTAGACATGGAATGAGGAGAAAGACATGGCATAACCTAACCTAACTCTAACCTAACCTAACTCTAACCTAACTCTAACCTAATCTAACCGTAACCTAACCTAACTCTAACCTAACCTAACTCTAACCAAATCTAACCTAACTCTAACCTAACCTAACTCTAACCTAACCTAACTCTAACCTAATCTAACATTAACCTAACCTAACTCTAGCCTAATCTAACCTAACCTAACTCTAACCTAATCTAACATTAACCTAACCTAACTCTAGCCTAATCTAACCTAACTCTAACCTAATCTAACCTAACCTAACCTAACTCTAACCTAATCTAACCTTAACCTAACCTAACTCTAACCTAATCGAACCTAACCTAACCTAACTCTAACCTAATCTAACCTAACCTAACCTAACTCTAACCTAATCTAATCTAACCTTAACCTAACCTAACCTAACCTAACCTAATTCTAACCTAATCTAACCTAATCTAACCTAACCTAACTCTAACCTAATCTAACCTTAACCTAACCTAACTCTAACCTAATCTAACCTAATCTACCCTAACCTAACCTAACTCTAACCTAATCTAACCTAACCGAATTTAACCTTAACCTAACCTAATCTAACCTTAACCTAACCTAACCTAAACTAATTTTACTTACGCGTATATATCGTTACCAGAAAAACTCGGAGGGAAATTTCAGGGATTTCGCCAATTATTTTCTTCTCCTGGAAACATTATTGTCGGGAGGTTTATTGGATCTCTTGTTGTTGGGATGAAGCCATAGGTGAGCGAGTGTGTGTTTTTTAGCGCCATTATACCGAAGAGAGTTGTTTACCTGGTGTGGGGAATCGTGGTGACCAATCACAGTGTCCCCCTTGACACCTGACGACCAATCACACTGTCCCCCGTGACACCTGAAACTCGACATAATACCTGAAAACTATGAAATTAATTCCGTTAAGGTTGTTACTATACCGCCTACGTCTGCTCCAGGGTTGGTAGGTGAGAGCCTGTGTGTGAAAGAGACACCTGACAACAAACACGAAACAGTAATCTTTCCTTTGTTTGGGTTTGATTCTGGTGGTCGTAAAGGCTCACTGCACATGTCTACCGTGAGTAAATTGGCTTCGTGTGTGCTCGATATCCGTTTATTTTGTGTACAGGCTGTGAGGTGGCTGAGTCTCCTGCAGATATACACTGAGAGCCGCATCTAGTCTGTGTGTCACCTCTACTTCTCTGTCCGTGAATCTGGAAGAAGTACAAAGCCCTGAGATAATAACTAGAGGAAGCTAGTGGGGGGGGTGAAGGAATGGTTTCGTTGTTCCATGCATTAGTTGCCACAGTCAGCCTGGTCGACAACACCTCCTAAACACGCAAATCGACGTGTTGTCCCGGAGTGGTTGTGAGTGTTGGGGTGTGTACGGTAGAGGAGGTGGGAGGGTCAGGTTCCTACTAATACCTGCCAGAGTTAATATTGACTTTACTGTGTTGGCCGAAAGGAAGAAAGGGTGTTTACTCCACCTCACCTCGGGAGATGCTATGGGTGAGCCTTACACTGTGGGAGAGGTAATGACGGTGAGCCTTACACTGTGGGAGAGGTAATGACGGTGAACCTTACACTGTGGGAGAGGTAATGACGGTGAGCCTTACACTGTGGGAGAGGTAATGACGGTGAGCCTTACACTGTGGGAGAGATAATGACGGTGAGCCTTACACTGTGGGAGAGGTAATGACGAGGTAATGACGGTGAGCCTTACACTGTGGGAGAGGTAATGACGGTGAGCCTTACACTGTGGGACCTGGTAATGGGTGAGCGGTGAGCCTTACACTGTGGGGAGGTAATGACGGTGAGCCTTACACTGTGGGAGGTAATGACGGTGAGCCTTACACTGTGGGAGGTAATGACGGTGAACACTGTGGGAGAGGTAATGACCCTTACACTGTGGGAGAGGTAATGACGGTGGCCTTGCACTGTGGGAGAGTAATGACGGTGGCCTTACACTGTGGGAGAGTAATGACGGTGAGCCTTACACTGTGGGGAGAGGTAAGACGGTGAAGCACTGTGGGAGAGGTAATGACGGTGACCCTTACACTGTGGGAGGAGGTAATGACGGTGAGCCTTACACTGTGGGAGAGGTAATGCCTTACACTGTGGGGTGAGCCTTACACTGTGGGAGAGGTACCGACGGTGAGCCTGACACAGAGGTAATGACGGTGAGCCTTACACTGTGGGGAGGTAATGACGGTGAGCCTTACACTGTGGGAGAGTAATGACCACACTGTGGGAGAGGTACACTGTGGAGCCCTTACACTGTGGGACGGTGAGCCTTACACTGTGGGAGATAATGATGACGGTGAGCCTTACACTGTGGGGAGGTAATGACGGTGAGCCTTACACTGTGGGAAATGACGGTGGACACTGTGCCTTACACTGTGGGAGAGGTAATGACGGTGAGCCTTACACTGTGGGAGAGACGGTGAATGAGCCTGAGCAGCCTTACACTGTGGGAGAGGTAATGACGGTGAGCCTTACACTGTGGGAGGTAGACGGTATTACACTGTGGGAGAGGTAATGACGGTGAGCCTTACACTGTGGGAGAGGTAATGACGGTGAGCCTTGGGAGAGGTAATGACGGTGAGCCTTACACTGTGGGGAGAGAGATTGTACGGTGACCCTACACTGTGGGAGTAATGACGGTGAGCCTTACACTGTGGGAGAGGTAATGACGGTGAGCCTTACACTGTGGGAGAGTAATGACGGTGTGAGCCTTACACTGTGGGAGAGGTAATGACGGTGAGCCTGACACTGTGGAGCAGTGGGCACTGTGGGGACGGTGAGCCTTACACTGTGGGAGGTAATGACGGTGAGCCTGTGGGATTAGCCTTACACTGTGGGAGGTAATGACGGTGAGCCTTACACTGTGGGAGAGATAATGACGGTGAGCCTTACACTGTGGGAGAGGTAATGTAGCGGTGACACTACACTGTGGGAGAGGTAATGACGGTGAGCCTTACACTGTGGGAGAGTGTGACGGTGAGCCTTACACTGTGGGAGGTGACGAGCGGTGAGCCTTACACTGTGGGAGAGGTAATGACGGTGAGCCTTACACCCAATGGGGAGAGGTAATGACGGTAATGAGCCTTACACTGTGGGGAGAGGTAATGACGGTGAGCCTTACACTGTGGGAGAGGTGAGCCTTACACTGTGGGGAGGTAGACGTGAGCCTACACTGTGGGACGGTGGGCTACATGTGTGGGAGAGCCTTACACTGTGGGAGAGGTAATGACGGTGAGCCTTACACTGTGGGAGAGGTGAACACTGACGGTGAGCCTTACACTGTGGGAGGTAGGTGAAGGTGGGCACTTACACTGTGGGAGAGGTAACTGACGGTGAGCCTTACACTGTGGGAGAGGTAATGACAGTGAGCCTTACACTGTGGGGAGCCACACTGTGGGAGAGTGACGTAATGACAGTGAACCTTACACTGTGGGAGAGGTAATGACAGTGAGCCTACACTGTGGGGAGAGGAGTGAGCGAGCCTTACACTGTGTGAGCCTTACACTGTGGGAGGTAATGACGGTGAGCCTTACACTGTGGGGAGGTAATGATGGTGAGCCTTACACTGTGGGAGGTACGACGGTGAGCCTTACACTGTGGGAGAGGTAATGACGGTGAGCCTTACACTGTGGGAGGTGTGAAGGTGGAGCACACTGTGGGAGGTAATGACGGTGAGCCTTACACTGTGGGGAGGTAATGACGGTGAACACTGTGGGCCTTACACTGTGGGAGAGGTAATGACGGTGAACCTTACACTGTGGGAGAGGTATGACAGTGAGACACTGTGGGAGAGACGGTGACCTTACGGGAGAGGCCAATGACGGAGTGGGAGAGAGTAATGACGGTGAGCCTTGTGGGACACTGAGTGGGAGGTAATGACGTGAGCCTTACACTGTGGGAGGTAATGACCGGTGGCTTACACTGTGGGAGAGATAATGACGGTGAGCCTGTGGGATACGGTGAGCCTTACACTGTGGGAGAGGTAATGACGGTGAGCCTTACACTGTGGGAGAGGTAATGACGATAATGATTGGTACACACACTGTGGGAGAGATAATGCCATATACCTTACATGTGAATTGGTTTTTGGCGATCTCTTGTGTAATTTTTCTGTAAGTCTGAGAAATTTCTTGTCTCTATTAGTTATGTTTTATATATTCTGTGTCTGAGAGGTTATTAATGATTTTTTTTATATTACTCAAAATAAAAATAATAATAATAATGACTGATTTTTTTTATTTTTTTTATAATTTATTGAGACAGTTCCATACGATTTTTTTTAGTTATTTGTAGTTTTTGTAAGTTACTTAAGATGATAACTTAGAATTATTTTACGTTTGGATATTTAAGTATATTATGGTCAATAGTTCCTGTAGTCTTCTCTGGCATATTCTTATCATGTGGCGGCAACAGCGTGGAACACAATCACTATACCGGGTAGCTGGCACACACACACCCACACACACCACACACACACACACACACACACCACACACACACACACACCACACACACACACACACACCACACACACACACACACACACACACACACACACACACCACACACACATACACACACACACACACACACACACACACCACACACACATACACACACACACACACCACACACACACACACACACACACACACACACACACACACACACACACACACACACACACACACACACACACATCCTTGACCACCGAAGAGATCAGACGTACCTGGCGCTCCTCTCCAGGGCAGCCAGGTCAACTGTTAAGTTGGCCCTACCAACCCACCTCCCCACCGGAATATCAACAAGTTCTCGCCAGAAGTTACAATTTCATTTAGGAAAGGAACGGAACCAGTGTTAAACAGAGGTGAACAGTGGTGAACAGTGCTGAAGTCAGTGAGAACAACTCAACAGTAACAGTCGTACCCTAGTTAACCTTCACACAGTGAGGTCCCAGGTACCCAGTGATAATGGCCCGCGAGACCCAACAACAACCACCGATGTGTTAATCCGTCTACGATAGGAAGGCCTGGGACCAAACCTCACTCATATAACACCATCTGTGAGGGAATTACTACACCACATGTCCCTCATAACACCATCTGTGAGGGAATTACTACACCACATGTCCCTCATAACACCATCTGTGAGGGAATTACTACACCACGTCAAGTCCCTCATCACACAATCTGTGAGGGAGTTACTACACCACGTGAGGCCCCTCATAACACCATCTGTGAGGTAATTACTACCGTAATCCTCTTACCATCAAGCGGGAATTACTACACCTCGTGAGGCCCCTCATAACACCATCTGCGAGGAATAGCTACACCACAGGTCCTCATAACACCATGCAAGGGAATTACTACACCACATCAGGTCCCTCCTAACACCATCTGGGAGAGAGTTACTACACTACGTGTTTGCTGTTCAACACCTACATTAATCTGAATGTTCACTGTATGTTCCTTTACCTTTCTCTAATGAAGGCTTTTGTTAAACCACCAATGTATGTAATAAGTCATTTATGTCCAATGTATATTTTCAGCCTTCGGGCTGCAGAAATTTTCAATAAACCGTTAATTATTATTATTATTATTATTATTATTATTACACACCACACTCACACACCACACTCTCGAGACAGTATCATGATAACCTAACCTAACCTAACCCCTGGTGGTATGACACACTTTAATTCTACAGTAATGAGAGCGTTTCCTGGCTTCAATCTCTGGGTATTTTACATCAGGTTTTCCCCCATTAGAGTCGTTGACATTTTTACCAACATAGGTTTCTGTGTAATAATAATAATAATAATAATAATAATAATCTTTCAGACTGAAAAAAACTTAACGTAGAGGCTGGCCAATTATATTTGGGGGAATGGGTTACGAATTACAAAATAATATACAAGTGACATAAGTGACACAAATAAGACATATAGTAACTTAGATGAGGATCAGCTCAAACTACAGTTCATTTCAACATAGTGACAGTGTAGGGAGCAGTGTTTACTGGGAGTGAATATACTGATTTATTACATGTTATTGATAATTTTTACAATGGTTGGGACTGGGCTGTTCTTATAGCGATCAGTTCGTGCACGTATGGGCTGGATGCGGTTGTGGTGTCGAACAGCAATTCTCGGACAGGGGATCTCAGGTGGTAGTAGGGGCCGGTGTCGGGGATGGTGTAGAAGCTTCTTACCAAATTTGCAGATGAGGCCGTGGTGGTCAGTGAGAGTCGAAAGGGTCAGTGTGTTGAGCGCTTCTTGATATGTGGTGTAGGAAGGGGAGAGAATAATCTTGCATGCCCTCTTTTGCACTTTTTCTAGGTGTTTACGTTGTGTGGCATTCAGAGAGGAAGACCAGGTGGGGGAGGCATAGGTGAGCTTGGGAAGTATGAATGTTGTGTATACACTGAGGAGCTCGTGTGCGGGAACTCCGAGGGACTTGAGTCGGCGGAGGAGGTGGAGACGGAAACTGGAGGATTTGACAACTTCACTGACGTGTGGTTTCCAATTTAGTTTGTTGTCTATGGTGACGCCGAGGAGCTTCGTGGAATCTACAACCTGGAGTGTGTTCGGACCTAGGGTAATGGAAGGAGGTGGGACAATGTCGGAGGAGAGGTTGATGGGCATAACCATGGTCTTGGTATGGTTGATGGTGACATGGTTGTTGGTGGCCCAGTTTTGGAGACTGTTCAATAAATCCTGAAGGGCAGTATAGTTGGGAGCAGAATTGTTGACGCTGATCCCAATGGTGGAGTCGTCGACATATTTCCAAGCGTGTGTGTGTGTGTGTGTGTGTGTGTTTTTTCTTTTCGTTTTTCCTGTAAGCTGAGTTTTTTCCTCTGGTATGCTGGAAAATTGTCCTTCTATTTTCCTTTTAAGAACATAAGAACATAAGAATGGAGGAAACTGCAGCAGGCCTATTGGCCCACACTGGGCAGTCCCATTTACACCCAACCCTTATTGCTCATATAAGCATCCAACCTATGTTTGAAGCTATCCAGCGTATTCGAGTTAATGATGATATTTGGTAACTTGTTCCATTCATCAACTACTCTGTTTCCAAACCAGTGTTTACCTATTTCACGCCTAAATCTAAATTTGTCTAATTTAAAACCATTGTTACGAGTTCGCTCCTGGTTGGATAATTTGAGTACCTTTGTAATGTCCCCTTTGTTTAGCCCTGTCTTCCACTTATACACCTCTATCAGGTCGCCCCTCGCTCTACGTCTCTCGAGGGAGTGCAAATTAAGATGCTTTAACCTGTCTCTATACTCAAGGTTCCTAATGCCCAGGATTAGTCTTGTCATTCTCCTCTGAATTCTTTCCAAGGATTCTATATCCATTCTGTAATACGGTGACCAGAACTGAACTGCGTAATCCAGGTGTGGTCTCACAAGAGCAAGATACAGTTTTAGGATGACCTCGCTAGTCTTGTAACTAACACTCCTTTGTATGAACCCAAGTACTTTATTAGCCTTGTTACGAGCAAAACACATTGTTTACTTGGCTTAAGGTTCCTACTTATCATTACTCCTAAATCTCTCGCAGTCGGATTTCTCTATGGCATCGTTGTTCATCTGGTATCTGGTTTCCTGTTTACATCTCCTATACTGAGTACTTTACATTTGTCACGTTGAATTTCATCTGCCATTTTTCAGACCATTCGAAAAATTTGTTTAGATCTTCCTGTAGTTTTGCGGTCCTCGTCAGATTTGATAACACGTCCTATTTTAGTGTCATCAGCAAATTTACTTATGTTGCTGTCTGCCGATATCTATGTCGTTTATGTATATAATAAATAATAATGGTCCAAGTACTGAGCCTTGGGGAACTCCACTTGTGACGTTGCTCCAATGGGACTTAGTGCCGTTAATGCTCACTCGCTGTTTCCTGTCCTGTAACCACGCCCTAATCCATTTAAGGATGTCACCTTTGATGCCATGAGCTTCTACCTTTCTAATTAGTCTTTCGTGGGGACTCTGTCGAAGGCTTTGCTAAGTCGAGATATACCACATCATAATTGTGCCCCTCGTCCACCGATTCGAAAACTGATGAAAAGAATGTTAATAGATTAGTTAGACAAGAACGTCCGCTTGTGAAGCCATGCTGGGAATCATTGATCAATCGGGTGCTTCTCCAGGTGGTTTCGAATAGAGTTTGAAATGATTGCTTCCAGTAATTTGCCTACAATTGATGTTAGACTGATTGGACGGTAGTTAGAGGATAGTGATCTATCCCCCTTCTTGAAAAACGTTATTGCATTCGCTATCCTCCAGGATTCTGGTACTACACCTGTTTTTAAGGACATGTTAAACAACTTTGCTAAGGGCATACTAAGCTCTTCCTTACATTCCTTTAATACTCTGGCAAATATCTCATCGGGACCAGGTGACTTATTAGGCTTTAGTTAGTCTATTTGCTTACTAACATCGTTACTAGTCACTACTATCTCACTTAATTTGTTTTCTTCACTATCTCTGAATAGAGTCGGTGCCTCGGGTATCATGTTTAAATTTTCGGTGGTGAAAACTGTTGAAAAATATTTATTTAAATTATTGCTCATTTCTCCGTCGTTATCAGTGAGCTTGCCGGAGTCTGACCGTATTGGTCCAATCTTTTCTCGGGTTTTAGTTTGATACATTTGGTAGAATCCTTTGGGGTTTGTCTTCGCCTCCCTTGCTACCCTTACCTCATTATTCCTCTTTGCTTTCCTTATCTCGGTTTTAACTCTACTCGCCAATACCCTATAATAGTCCCGGAGGTGAATTTCGCCACGATTTATCCTTCTACCTATAGCCTTCCTTTGGCCAATGATGTTCTTTAAATAATTATTTATCCATTTAGGGTCATTGTTGTCTGATCTGAGTTTTTTGTATGGTATGTTCTGCCTTTGTGCATTAAGTAACTCACTATTTAAATTATCGTGGAACTCGGCAATCTCAGATCTCGTTATCAGGTCGGTGTCATCTGTCAGGTTCACGGCCAAGCGCGACACCCCCTCTCTCAGCTGCCTCTTTAAACTGTCAAAGTTTGCCCTTCTGAAATCTGGTACTTTAGTGGAATTTTCCTTACGTCTGCCCTGAAAATCTAACTGGAATCGAATTTCTTTGTGATCGCTGTTTGCAAGTTCGTTCCCTACCTCGACATTGCTAATGAGGTTTTCTCTGTTCGTCAGAACTAAATCCAGTATATTATTACCCCGTGTGGGTTCGGTTATATGTTGACTTAGGAAACAGTCCTGGATCGTCTCGAGAAAATCCTCTGATTCTGAGTTACCCGTAAGGACAGTCCAATCTATTTGGCCAAGGTTAAAGTCGCCTACTATACAGACTTTGTTGTGTATGGAAGCCCTGCGCATTTCATCCCAGATAAGTCGCTCATTGACGCTATCGAGATTGGGGGGTCTATATATTACCCCCGTGATTAATTTTTCCCGACCGTCGCTTAATTCTATCCAAATTGTTTCTGTATTCCTCTCAGTTTTTATTTCCTTATTTATTTCACACTTCAGATTATCCCTAACATAGATTGCTACTCCGCCTCCTTTCCTGGTCTGCCTATCGGTATGGAACAGTTTGTAACCCGCAATTTAGTATTCGACTGGTAATTCACGTGTGTCTAGGTTGATCCATGTTTCAGTGAATGCAATTATATCGATTTCTTCGGTACATACCAAGGCCTTAATATCATTCATTTTGTTTCTCATACTTCTGCTGTTCGCGTAGTATACATTTAAGTTAGTCGTGTTCTGAGTCCTTCCCTTACCGCGTTTAGTTTTAAACTCTCTGTCTAATTTAGTTTTGTCATCATTCCTAACACTATTTCCCTGTAATCTTTCGCCTTGTTTACCCGCTCCCACTGCAGTCTCCTCCACCCCCGTGCCCCTATGTTCTCTTAGCAGTTTAAAGACTTCGATATCTTTTGAACTGCCCCCTCTAGAGCCCCAGCCAGGGTTGCTACTCCATCCCTAGACAGGTGCACCCCATCCCTAGCATAAAGGTCCCTTCTGCCATAGAAGTTGTCCCAGTTGTCAATGAATGGGACTGATATTGACTTGCAATATCTGTCAAGACAGTCGTTAACACCAACTGCCCTTGACAACCATTCACTGCCAACTCTCCTTCTAGGCAGGACACGGCATATGATAGGGATCCCTCCCTTAGTCCTAATACGATCTATGGCTACCTTGAACTTATCAAGAAGTTTCCTCGCTCCTACACCAGCCAATATCATTGCCTCCTGCACTGAGGCAGATAATGGGTTTGTTCATTACCAGACAAGATATTGTCCATCCTGTCAACTATATCCCCCACCCAGCTCTGTAGAAACACACCCCGCCATCTATTTTGTTTTTTTACCACAAAGCCCTACATCATGTACCTTACCTGGCAGAGTCATAGCAATTAAAGTTTTTTGCTTACCTTCCTTGTCATCCCTGCCCCTGACTTTGCTTTTGCGTCAATTCTCTATCAAGGGACAGACAGGTTGGTACTTGGCTATTTGTTGTCGTTGTTTATCCATTATCCTTCGAGTGCTTCTTTACCACCAACTTGGTCCTCCCTACTCACGACTTTCCTCGTTTGATTTTCGTCAGACACTGGCTTTACTCGTCAGCCTCTCCTTTTAACTTCGCCAGCTTCTTTCCTTAATTTCGTTCTCCAACGTGGCCCTCTCAATTTCTGCTTGGCCCCTCGCCAGTTGTTGGTGGACCACTCCAGTTTGGTCAGCAAACTCACCATACCAAGACCGCACATATCCATGGCCATATCTGATAATTGTCACTCTGGAGCTAACCTGCCGTGACCTTTCCCTAGTGAGGTCAGAACACCCTTAATTAATCCTGTCAAATATTTTTCCTGCTATGAATATAATTTTTCCTTTACAATTTATACATCACTTGTAGGGAATTATTAACTATCGCAGGAAATTATTCATGTATCATTTCATCAGATATTTATAGTTTGAAAGAATTGATGAATAAATAAAACAAAATATTCTGGTAAATTTCTACAATAAACCATAACAATATCTCTACTACACCCACTTAAAGTATTACCATAACCTACAAACAACAATACATTTCGCTCCACATTTCAACATTTCCACATCATCTCCACCTAACACAACAGCGGTACATAATGGTGGTCTTAGATACGCGTATAGTATATATACACCTCAGAGAAGGGCCATCAGATATCATTTAGTATTCTTGTTGAAGTACCTCACTTTACCTCCACTTTTACTCACTCACTCACTCACTCACTCACTCACTTAGTCTTATTAACTACTCCACTCCTCCTCACTTAGTCACTTATTAACACTCACTCACTCACTTACTCCCTCAACCACTTATTCATCTACTCACTCACTCACTCACTCCTTACTCACTCACTCCACTCCTCCTTACTCACTCAACCACTTATTCATCCACTCCTCACTCACTCCTCAAAGAAAGAACTGCATAAAGAACCCACGCTGCTCTGGCTGATATAGTGTACTGCATATATAAAACCTATGGGTAAACCTCCCTTTTAACTTGTCTTAAATATAAATAAGTAAAGAGGTTAAATTACAAACCCAAAATGGTCTTTTCTCCATTTGTTGATATACTAGAAAGGTCACAGGCTATGAGGTAAAGCACCGTAATTAACACTGTAAGCTGTGAGTGTTAGGTAAGGACAGGGATCAGCTTGACTGAGTTATGTCACCTGTCCGATTCTCGTGAGGCTCAAGTGAAAGACTCGCTGGTGTCTTGAGGGGAGGCTGGGCTGACCCTATATTCTCAAGGTCGGCCTACTGATAGAGGAATTTCCCCTCACGTGAACAGCACATGGCGCCTCACAGCTTATGGAAAATTACCGTGGGGTGATTGTATTATATAAACTAAATGTATTATCCCAAATTTATATAATTGTTATTGCCATGAGACGGGGGCTAATACATGTCAGTCAAGTCAGTGAGTGAAGGTCGTGATAATGACCGAAGACCGACGACTGACTCATTGCAGTTAATTCAGTGGAATAAGTTGTGTTAGATAGGTTTGAGATAAAGATATCTCTCTCTCTCTCTCTCTCTCTCTCTCTCTCTCTCTCTCTCTCTCTCTCTCTCTTTCTCTCTCTCTCTCTCTCTCTCATTCTTTTCTCTTTCTCTGTCCATTTACCCATATAGCATCTGACTCTCCATATATATATATATATATATATATATATATATATATATATATATATATATATATATATATATATATATATATATATATATATATATATATCATCACTATCTCCGTCTAACTTTATTTTCTTCTCTTCTCTCTCTCTCTCTCTCTCTCTCTCTCTCTTTCTTTCTTTCTTGTCTCCCCTCTCTCCCCTGCCTTCTCTCTCTCTCTCTCTCTCTCTCTCTCTCTCTCTCTCTCTCTCTCTCTCTCTCTCTCTCTCTCTCTCTCTCTCCCATGTGTTCATCTTTCTTCACTCTCACTCAAATTCTTTCATTATTCTCTTTACTTCTGTTTCTCATTTTATTTCCTTATTCTCTCTCTCTCTCTCTAATTGTCTTCGGTATTGGAGAGAGAGAGAGAGAGAGAGAGAGAGGAAGGAGGGGGGAGAGAAGGAGAGAGAGAGAGAAGAGAGAGAGAGAGAGAAGGGAAAGGGGGAGAGAGGGGGAAGGGAGAGGAGAGAAGAGAGAGAGAGAGAGAGAGAGAGAGGGAGGGAGAGGGGAAGACAAGAAAGAGAGTGAGAGAGAGAGATAGAACAGACATAAAGGAGGAAGAGAATGAGAGAGAGTGAGGGTTACTATGGATGGCTTAGTGGTTATCATACTGGGTTGAGAGTACGTCAATCCCGGCTTTGAACCCCCCCCAATTAGGAGACAATATGTGAGCCGGGACCAGACAGATATAGGCAGACAGACAGACAGATATAGACAGACAGACAGACAGATATAGACAGACAGACAGACAAATATGAACAGACAGACAGATAGACAGACAGACAGAGATGGATAGTCATTTAGATTGTCACACAAGTTCACATTGATTTAGCATATACACACAGCAAGGCAGGTATACAAACATATACTGTATACAGAACAGTGCAAGTATACTATCATACAAGAACCATCACCCCATCACCACATCATCACGCTTACCACCACACCATCACGCCTACCACACACCATCGCTACACCACATCATCACCCCCATCACCACTCATCACGCCTACCACATCATCACGCCTACCACCACACCATCACGCCTACCACCACATCATCACGCCTACCACCACATCATCACGCCTACCACCACCATCACGCCTACCACCACACCATCACGCCTACCACCACATCATCCACGCCTACCACCACCATCACGCCTACCACCACATCATCCGCCTACCACCACATCATCACGCCTACCACCACACCATCACGCCTACCACCACACCATCGCGCTTCACCACACCATCACCCCCACCACCACACCATCCGCCTACCACCACACCATCACGCCCACCACCACATCATCACCCCCACCACCACATCATCACCCCCACCACCACACCATCGCCACCACCACACCATCACGCTACCACCACACCCCCACCACACCATCACGTCTACCCACTAGCTGAAAATTTCACCCAATAGTTATCTTAGCGTCGTATATTTATGTCGTCAACTTTTCACTTAAACCCCCACCCCCACCCACCCCACCCGCCACCCACCCGCCACCCACCCGCCACCCCGCCAAAAAATCATCTTATTTGTCATTTCTTTCATCTCTGTCATTCAAAAAAAGGAATTCAGGTAGGTTATCGTTTTTCTATGTAAATGCAAATGATAGTTTTGAATGCAATGTTTTGGTAAGTTATATATGCATTTATTTTTGGCCACTGTATTTATATGTAAATTTCCGTAAAGGTGTAAAGAATATAAGTAGGTGTGTAAGATAGGTCTGACTGTGAGGTAGAGAGAGAGAGAGAGAGAGAGAGAGAGAGAGAGAGAGAGACTCACTCCGTCGCGTCTCAGGTAATTAATACATGTTTGTTGACCGACTTTTTCCTGAGATAAAATAAACAGTAGTGACCCTGAGAGGTAGGTGTGTGTGTGTGTGTGTGTGTGTGTGTGTTTGTGTGTGTGTGTGTGTGTGTGCTAGGATGTCTGGTTTATACTAATACCCTCAAACCTTCTTTGCTTTGATCTACATGCAAACAAATGCACACAAACATATACAAACACACAAACACATTATACAAACTTTCACACAACAAACACATCCACAGAAACGCACAAACAATCATACTGTATGTACAAGCGAGGACAATAACACAAGCTAAAACGTCCACATACGCTCATAAACACAGACTCGATCCAGACCCCTACACACGTACACAACTCTCTCTCTCTCTCTCTCTCTTTTTTCTCTCTTTTTTTTTCTCTCTTAATATTTAAGTAAGGTTGTGAGTTGAATTTCAGTTTACCAGCAGTTTTAATGTTAGAATGTATTACAACAATTCAACTACAAATTAAAGTGTGTACTCTAGGTTAATAAATACATTAAGCTACAACATAATGTATTACAACAATTCAACAACAACCACCTTTTAAAATCCACCGAGAATCGAGGCATGATCACCCACACTGGAATGAACGCTTACAAAATTAATCTCACACATTTGAGAAAAAAATGAAATTCCATTGAAGAAAATTTGCCTCTGGGATTACAGTATGTACTACTTTTTATAACTTTTCTTTATGGATTTACGCGGTGGGATTTTTTTTTCTCATATACAGATTAAGGTTTTTGTTAAGAGCTTAGTGCTATAATTCTGTTCCTGATGATCAAACCAAATCCCGTGGAAAACTGTTATCTAACGTTTTTATTAGTTTACTGGGGAATTTATTTTATATACTGGAATTTTTCACTGGATGATATTTATATTTTTTTTGGTTTATGTACCGTCTTTTTTTACACACACATACACACACACACACACACACACACACACACACACACACACACACACACACCTCCAGGAGACAATATATGCACGGTGCCTGGGAGTAAGATGGACGCTAATTTATTGTATAGGAAAGGAGCTGGAGAGTAAATGTGATTTTCGTGTAGTTGTGTTAGTTATTGTTCTGTCCTCCAGAGAGCGTTGCCTCCGTCTCCCCTTCCTGTCTTAGTCTTGGGGTTTGGCACGAGAGAGAGAGAGAGAGAGAGAGAGAGAGAGACACAAAGATAAATTTTGACAGATAAACAAAGAAATTTATATGACTGTCTAATTCAGGTGGATTAAACGGTACTGTCCACTGACCGTCTGATGGCCCTGGCTAGACGGTTTGCTGGCATCTCGATAATTGCCTCAGTCGGAATATCCAATTATAGGTAATGTGTAGGTGATTATCCTCTAGGGAGTAACGTAGTGTTAGTCTCTCTCATCCATTTATTTCCTTCCTCCCTCGCTGATCTTCCTTCGTCTTTCCTCTATGACTTCTCTTCCATTCTATCTCTCACATCTGCCATCCCTCTTTCACCCTCTTCCTTCCCCATTTCCACCTCCATTTGCTTCCACTTCTTCCCTCTCTCACTATCCTATTCTTATGCCTCCCCTCCCCTCATTCCTTCCTTTCTTTCTTACCTCCTTCCATTTCTCCCTCCTACCCCTACATCTTTCTTACTTCCTTCATTCCTTCTACTCTCCCTCTTTGCCTGTATCTATTCCTTCTTCCCTTTCTCCTTCCAACCTTTCGTCCTCCTCCTCCCTCCTCACCTCCCTTCCTCCCTCCCACCTAGACCACCGTAATTAGCACCAGACAAGACTTACTGAAAATATACGTAAACTACGATATATTACCCAACAGGTGAGTTCACGCCAGCCTCCTCCCTTCTCTTCTCTTCTCACCATTTCCTTTACCCTTTCTTTCTCCCTACCTGTCCATTTCTCACCTTCCATATCCCTCTCCATCTCACCTTTCCTCTTCCTTCCCCCCTCTCTTTCTCACCCCTTTCCTCCCTACACATTCCCTCCCCTTCCCTCTATCTTCACTTTATTGCTCTTGTTACTTGTTCCAAAATGTGGTGTCAGGCTGTACTCTCTCTCTCTCTCTCTCTCTCTCTCTCTCTCTCTCTCTCTCTCAAATTATAAGTTAATGTTCAAGTGATGTTCAGGTCTCAGTCTCAGGTGTTTAGGTCTCAGTCTCAGGTGTTTAGGTCTCAGTCTCAGGTGTTTAGGTCTCAGTCTCAGGTGTTTGGGTCTCAGTCTCAGGTGTTTGGGTCTCAGTCTCGGGTGTTTAGGTCTCAGTCTCGGTGTTTAGGTCTCAGTCTCGGGTGTTTTAGGTCTCAGTCTCAGGTGTTTAGGTCTCAGTCTCGGGTGTTTGGGTCTCAGTCTCGGGTGTTTAGGTCTCAGTCTCGGGTGTTTAGGTCTCGATTTGTTGAGACGAAGTTATCAAGTGGTCAATTATGGATTCAAGGTAAGTTAGGTTAGGTTAGTCTAGGTTAGGTTAGTCTAGGTTAGGTTAGGTTAGGTTAGTCTAGGTTAGGTTAGGTTAGGTTAGGTTAGGTTAGGTTAGTCTAGGTTAGGTTAGTCTAGGTTAGGTTAGGTTAGGTTAGGTTAGGCTGGGTTAGGTTAGATTAGCTTAGCTTAGCTTAGGTTAGATGCTGAATATCAACAAATGTACCTAGTATGTTGATGTTTCTTAAGGGTATTGGAACACTTTCCTTGCTTTACGTTAATGGGAAAATAAAAGACTTCAACATGACGAATGAGATTGATGTAAAATAGATATGATCCTTAATACGTAAATAAGAAGTGTGTATATTTTATTACTAATTTTTATGTTATGTAACTGAATAAAATATAGATCGTTTGGTAGTTGGTGGGCAGTTAACCATACAAGTTGTTGGTAAATAATAAGAGGTTTTAGGATAATTTCTTTGGGTTTCAATCCCTCCGCCGCTACCATCACCACCTGCTACTGACACCACTGCCACCACCACGCTACCATCACTACTACTGACACCACTGCCACCACCACGCTACCATCACTACTACTGACACCACTGCCACCACCACGCTACCATCACTACTACTGACACCGCTGTCACCACCACGCTACCATCACTGCTACTGACACCACTGCCACCACCACGCTACCATCACTACTACTGACACCGCTGCACCACCACCTTCATCACTACTACTGCACCACTGCCACCACCACGCTACCATCACTACTACTGACACCGCTGTCACCACCACGCTACCATCCTGCTACTGACACCACTGCCACCACCACGCTACCATCACTGCTACTGACACCGCTGTCACCACCTCCATTAACACTGCCACCACCACAGCACCACCACCACCACGGCCACCATCACTGCACCACCACTACTGCCACTACCACCACTACCATCCTACCACTGCCACCACCACCACTGACACCACCACTACTGACACCACCACTACTGCCACTACCACCACTGCCACCACCACAATGCCACCATCATACTACTGACACCTATCACTGTCACCACCACCACCACTACTGCCACCACCACCACTGCCACCACCGCCACTGCCACCATCACCACCACCTACCACTGCCACACCGCCGCCACTATCATAAACAGACTCAACTCCCCTCTCTTGCTATCTGACATATGCAGAGATCGTTACCTCGCTTCTCTGTCCCTGACACTGACGACAGATTTCAAGCCATGACTCATAGGAAGGGAGGTGGGGAGGGAGGGTGGGGAGGGAATGAGGGGGTGCGGGGTGGGGAGGAGAAGAAGACATGTACCCCAATTACCTCAGTGATACGATGGCCACTCACCCACCAACTGTCCAGAAGGAGATGATTGACGTGAATGAGAGGTGACACTAATGGTCATCCTCCACCATTGTGCTCTGAGGTCGACACACACACACACACACACACACACACACACACACACACACACACACGTCAGTCCTCCTCTTCTGCTGGGACACCAAACTGTAACAAGACCAAGAGGATATAAGATCTTTCTGAAGAATATTTTGAGACATTTGTTGATGGTGTTAAGACTTATGAATCCCCGCGAGGAAACAAAAACAATGAAATATTTCGTTCAAGGGAAAATTGGTGGCCTGAACCTTAGTTATACCAACGACTTCAACTTTTGTAGAACCTGATAACCTTAACATCTGTTTGTTCTATACGGAGGATCACGCCGAGGGGTTTACGAGCATCCTGTAGGTGTCAACAAAGATGGTAATCTAATTAATGAATCATGGTGTGGAGCTAGGAAGGAACGACCCCTTGATCAGCTTACCTAGACTCCCTCACCATGGGTTTCTTCTCCCCTCATCATGGGATTGCTCTCCCCTCATCATGGGTTTACTCTCTCTCTTCATCATGGGTTTACTCTCCCCTCATCATGGGTTTCTTCTGCCCTCATCATGGGTTTCCTCTCCCTCATCATGGGTTTCTCTTCCCCTCATCATGGGTTTCCTCTCCCCTCATCATAGGTTTCCTCTCCTCATCATGGGTTTCCTCTTCCCTCATCATGGGTTTCCTCTTCCCTCATCATGGGTTCCTCTCCCCTCATCATGGGTTTACTCTCCCTTCATCATGGGTTTGCTCTCCCTCATCATGGGTTTACTCTCCCCTCATCGTGGGTTTCTCTCCCCTCATCATGGTTTCCTCTCCTCTCATCATGGGTTTCTCTCCCCTCATCATGGTGTTTTCTCTCCCCTCATCATGGGTTTACTCTCCTTCATCATGGGTTTGCTCTCCCTCATCATGGGTTTTACTCTCCCTCATCGTGGGTTTGCTCTCCCCTCATCATGGGTTTCCTCTCCTCTCATCATGGGTTCCTCTCCCTCATCGTGGGTTTGCTCTCCCCTATCGTGGGTTTCCTCTCCCCTCATCATGGTTTCCTCTCCCTCATCATAGGTTTCCTCTCCCTCATCATGGGTTTCCTCTTCCTCATCATGGGTTCCTCTTCCCTCATCATGGGTTTCCTCTCCCTCATCATGGGTTTACTCTCCTTCATCATGGGTTTCCTCTCCTCATCATGGGTTTCCTCTCCCTCATCATGGTGTTTTCTCTCCCCTCATCATGAGTTTCCTCTCCCCCTCTCATGGGTTTCCTCTCCTCTCATCATGGGTTTCCTCTCCCTCATCATGGGTTTCTTCTTCTCTCATCATGGTTTACTCTCCCTCATCATGGGTTTCCTCTCCCTCATCATGGGTTTCCTTCCCTCATCATGGGTTTCCTCTTCCCTCATCATGGGTTCTCTCCCTCTCATCATGGGTTTCCTCTCCCTCATCATGGGTTTCTCTCTCCCCTCATCATGGGTTTACTCTCCCTCATCATGAGTTTGCTCTCCCTCATCATGGTTGCTCTCCCTCATCATGGGTTTGCTCTTCCCTCATCATGGGTTTTGCTCTCCCTCATCATGGGTTTACTCTCCCTCATCATGGGTTTGCTCTCCCCTCATCATGGGTTTCCTCTCCCTCATCATGGGTTTCCTCTCCTCTCATCATGGGTTTGCTCTCCTTCATCATGGGTTTGCTCTCCCTCATCATGGGTTTCCTCTCCTCATCATGGGTTTCCTCCCCTCATCATGGGTTTCTTCTCCCCTTCATCATTGGGTTTACTCTCCCCTCATCATTAGTTTCTTCTTCCCTCATCATGGGTTCTCTTCCCACGGTTTCCTCTCCCTCATCATGGGTTTACTCTCCCTCATCATTAGTTTCTTCTTCCCTCATCATGGGTTTCCTTCCCACATCATGGGTTTGCTCTCCCTCATCATGGGTTTCCTCCTCCCCTCATCATGGGTTTCCTCTCCTCTCATCATGGGTTTGCTCTCTTCATCATGGGTTTGCTCTCCCTCATCATGGGTTTCCTCTCCTCATCATGGGTTTCCTCCCTCTCATCATGGGTTCTTCTCCCTCATCATGGGTTTACTCTCCCCTCATCATTAGTTTCTTCTTCCGTCATCATGGGTTTCCTCTCCCTCATCATCGGTTTCCTCTCCTCTCATCATGGGTTTCCTCTTCCCTCATCATGGTTTCCTCTTCCCTCATCATGGGTTTCCTCTCCCCTCATCATGGGTTTCCTCTCCTCTCATCATGGGTTTCCTCTCCTTCATCATGGGTTTCTCTCCCCCATCATGGGTTTCCTCTCCCTCATCGTGGGTTTCCTCTCCCCTCATCATGGGTTCTCTCCTCTCATCATGGGTTCCTCTCCCCTCATCATGGGTTTCCTCTCCTCTCATCATGGGTTTCCTCTTCCCTCATCGTGGGTTTCCTCTCCCTCATCATGGGTTTCCTCTCCTTCATCATGGGTTTCCTCTCCCTCTCATGGGTTTCTCTCCTTCATCATGGGTTTCCTCTCCCTCATCATGGGTTTCCTCTCCCTCATCGTGGGTTTCCTCTCCTCATCATGGGTTTCCTCTCCTTCATCATGGGTTTCCTCTCCCCTCATCATGGGTTTCCTCTCCTTCATCATGGGTTTCCTCTCCCTCATCATGGGTTTCCTCTCCTTCATCATGGGTTTCCTCCCCTCATCATGGGTTTCCTCTCCTTCATCATGGGTTTCCTCTCCCCTCATCATGGGTTTCTCTCCCTCATCGTGGGTTTCCTCTCCCTCATCATGGGTTTCCTCTCCTCTCATCATGGGTTTCCTCTCCCTCATCATGGGTTTCCTCTCCCTCATCATGGGTTTCCTCTTCCCTCATCGTTGGTTTCCTCTCCCCTCATCATGGGTTTCCTCTCCTCTCATCATGGGTTTCCTCTCCTTCATCATGGGTTTGCTCTCCCTCATCATGGGTTTACTCCCCTCATCATGGTTTGCTCTCCCTCATCATGGGTTTCCTCTCCCCTCATCATGGGTTTCCTCTCCCCTCATCATGGGTTTCCTCTCCTTCATCATGGGTTTGCTCCTGTGCCTAATACTGACACCCAGGAGGCAACTTGTGGCTTGGTGAGGAAAACTCGAGACAAGATGGTAAACTCCCAGGTACAACCCCTCATGAGGAAGGAGGACCAGTCTGCCCACCCAGGAGTAGGTGTGCGGTGTGAGGAGGAGGTGTGCAGTGTGAGGAGGGAGGTGTGCAGTGTGAGGAGGAGGTGTGTGGTGTAGGAGGAGGTGTGTGGTGTGAGGAGGAGGTGCATGGTGTGAGGAGGAGGGGTGTGTGGTGGTGTGTGTGTGAGGAGGAGGTGTGTGTGGTGGAGGAGGTGTGTGAGGAGGGAGGTGTGTGGTGTGAGGAGGAGGTGTGTGGTGGAGAGGTGTGTGGTGTGAGGAGGAGGTGTGCAGTGTGAGGAGGGGGTGTGTGGTGGAGGAGGAGGTGTGTGTGGTGTGAGGAGGAGGTGCATGGTGTGAGGAGGAGGTGTGTGGTGGAGGAGGTGTGTGGTGTGAGGAGGAGGTGTGTGGTGGAGGAGGTGTGCGGTGTGAGGAGGAGGTGTGCAGTGTGAGGAGGAGGTGTGTGGTGGAGGAGTGCGGTGTGTGGAGGAGGTGTGTGGTGGAGGAGGAGGTGTGTGGTGTGAGGAGGAGGTGCATGGTGTGAGGAGGAGGTGTGTGGTGGAGAGGTGTGTGGTGTGAGGAGGAGGTGTGTGGTGGAGGTGTGTGGTGTGAGGAGGGTGTATGGTGGAGGAGGAGGTGTGTGGTGTGAGGAGGAGGTGTGTGGTGGAGGAGGAGGTGTATGGTGTGTGGAGGAGGGTGTGTGTGGTGTGTGGAGGAGGTGTATGGTGGAGGAGGGAGGTGTGTAGTGTGAGGAGGAGGAGGTGTGTGTGGTGGAGAGGAGGTGTGGGTGTGAGGAGGAGGTGCATGGTGTGTGGGAGGGTGTGGTGTGTGGAGGTGTGTGAGATGGAGGAGGAGGTGTGTGGTGTGAGGAGGGAGGTGTGTGTGGATGAGGTGTGTGGTGTGAGGAGGTGTGTGTGTGGAGGGAGGAGGTGTGTGTGGTGTGGAGGAGGAGGTGTGTGGTGGAGTAGGAGGTGTGTGGTGTGAGGAGGAGGTGCATGGTGTGTGAGGGAGGGGTGTGTGGTGTGAGGAGGGTGCATGGTGTGAGGGAGGAGGTGTGTGGTGGAGGAGGTCTGTGGTGTGAGGAGGAGGTGTGTGGTGTGAGGAGGAGGTGTGTGTGGTGGAGGAGGTGTGTGGTGTGAGGAGGGAGGTGTATGGTGGAGGAGGTGTGTGGTGTGAGGAGGAGGTGTGTGGTGGAGGAGGTGTGTGTGGTGTGAGGGAGGAGGTGTATGTGTGGAGGAGGTGTGGGGTGTGTGAGGGAGGAGGTGTGTGTGGAGGAGGTGTGTGGTGTGAGGGAGGAGGTGTGTGGTGGAGGAGGTGTGTGGTGTGAGGAGGAGGTGTGTGGTGTGAGGAGGAGGTGTGTGGTGTGGAGGAGGTGTGTGGTGGAGGAGGAGGTGTGTGTGTGGTGTGAGGGGGAGGAGGTGTGTGAGTGTGAAGGAGGTGTGTGGTGGAGGAGGAGGTGTGTGGTGGAGGAGGAGGTGTGCGGTGTGAGGAGGTGTGTGGTGTGAGGAGGAGGTGTGGTGGAGGAGGTGTGTGTGGAGGGAGGTGTGTGGTGTGAGGAGGAGGGTGTGTGGTGGAGGAGGTGTGTGTGGTGGAGGAGGTGTGTGGTGGAGGGAGGTGTGTGTGGGTGGAGGAGGGGTGTGTGGTGTGAGGAGGGGGTGTGGTGGGGGGGGGAGGTGTGTGGTGGAGGAGGAGGTGTGTGGTGGAGGGAGGAGGTGTGTGGTGTGAGGAGGAGGTGTATGGTGTGAGGAGGAGGTGTGCGGTGTGAGGAGGGAGGTGTGTGGTGGAGGGAGGAGGTGTGTGGTGGAGGAGGAGGTGTGTGGTGTGAGGAGGAGGTGTGTGGTGGAGGGAGGAGGTGTGTGTGTGGAGGAGGAGGTGTGTGGTGGAGGGAGGAGGTGTGTGGTGTGGAGGAGGAGGTGTGTGGTGTGAGGAGGAGGTGTGTGGTGTGAGGAGGAGGTGTGTGGTGTGAGGAGGAGGTGTGTGGTGGAGGAGGAGGGTGTGTGGTTGTTTGTACTCAGGCTGCCCCAAGGGTCACAGTCACCAACAAACACTATCACCTGGTGTTACCTTTATCACCTGGTGTCACCTTATATCACCTGGTGTTACCTTCTATCACCTGGTGTCACCTTCTATCACCTGGTGTTACCTTTTATCACCTGGTGTCACCTTTTATCACCTGGTGTCACCTTTTATCACCTGGTGTCACCTTTTATCACCTGGTGTCACCTTCTATCACCTGGTGTCACCTTCTATCACCTGGTGTCACCTTCTATCACCTGGTGTCACCTTCTATCACCTGGTGTCACCTTCTATCACCTGGTGTCACTTTCTATCACCTGGTGTCACCTTCTATCACCTGGTGTCACCTTCTATCACCTGGTGTCACCTATCACCTGGTGTCACCTTCTATCACCTGGTGTCACCTTCTATCACCTGGTGTCACCTTCACATTGTCACCTTCTATCACCTGTGTCACCTTCTATCACCTGGTGTAACCTTCTATCACCTGGTGTCACTCTATCCTGGTGTCACCTTCTATCACCTGGTGTCACCTTCTATCACCTGGTGTCACCTTCTATCACCTGGTGTTACCTTTTATCACCTGGTGTCACCTTCTATCACCTGGTGTCACCTTCTATCACCTGGTGTTACCTTCTATCACCTGGTGTCACCTTCTATCACCTGGTGTTACCTTCTATCACCTGGTGTTACCTTTTATCACCTGGTGTCACCTTCTATCACCTGGTGTTACCTTTTATCACCTGGTGTCACCTTCTATCACCTGGTGTTACCTTTATCACCTGGTGTTACCTTCTATCACCTGGTGTTACCTCTATCACCTGGTGTCACCTTCTATCACCTGGTGTCACCTTCTATCACCTGGTGTTACCTTCTATCACCTGGTGTACCTTCTATCACCTGGTGTTACCTTTTATCATCTGGTGTTACCTTTATCACCTGGTGTCACCTTCTATCACCTGGTGTCACCTTCTATCACCTGGTGTCACCTTCTATCACCTGGTGTACCTTCTATCCCTGGTTTTACCTTCTATCACCTGGTGTCACCTTCTATCACCTGGTGTCACCTTCTATCACCTGGTGTTACCTTTCATCACCTGGTGTCACCTTCATCACCTGGTGTTACCTTTATCACCTGGGTGTACCTATCACCTGGTGTCACTTTTATCACCTGGTGTCACCTTCTATCACCTGGTGTCACCTTCTATCACCTGGTGTCACCTTCTATCACCTGGTGTTACCTTCTATCACCTGGTGTTACCTTCATCACCTGGTGTCACCTTTTTATCACCTGGTGTCACCTTCTATCACCTGGTGTCACCTTCTATCACCTGGTGTCACCTTCTATCACCTGGTGTTACCTTCTATCACCTGGTGTCACCTTCTATCACCTGGTGTACCTTCTATCACCTGGTGTCACCTTTTATCTGCGGTGTCACCTTCTATCACCTGGTGTCACCTTCTATCACCTGGGTATGCCTTCTATCACCTGGTGTTACCTTTTCTATCACCTGGTGTCACCTTCTATCACCTGGTGTCACCTTCTATCACCTGGTGTCAACAGCTACCATAATTCCTCTGGTTAGCTGAACAGGACAAAGTGACTTACTAACAACAAGTAGGGCCGTGAATGGAAGAGTTAAGTCAGCTGGCAGCGTCTGAGAAGGCGGAGCAAGACCACGGAATTATTGTACCAGTGAACGACGTGAGAGCTGCTGGAACCTGTGCTGCAGCTGGTGTCTCATCAAGCTGGGGAACAATAGCCAGGCGAGTGGTGACCAGGAAGCAGATGGGACTCAGTAACGTGATAAAGTTACCTCATACACCTGGCCGACAGGGTAGAGAGGTAGGCGTTACCCTTCGACCACTGTCTCAACGTCTTTATGCTACCGAGAGAGAGAGAGAGAGAGATCAATAAGAAGACGTTAATCCACAGAAAGGAATATATCTTGTCGCTCAACTATGTAAATAATTCAAGCTCTCAGGAATCTTTGAAGCTGTGTCACAGGCTCCTCACAACCATCAATGGCCGAATGTGTGTGTGTGGGGGTGGTGGGGGGCAGTGCGAGGAGGATTGTCACAGGTATATAGCCACGAGACAGTTACCTTCACCTGGAGTGGATCAACTGATGATTGTTGTGTTTACATCAGCGGGAGGATTTGTCTGGTGGGACTCTTCTACCCCTCCCCTCCTCCCTCTCTTATTTTCCTCTCCTCTTCCTTCCTCCCCTCTCCTCTTCTTCCCCCCTCTCTTCTTTCCTCTCCTCTCTCCTCTCCTCTTCATTCCTTTCCTCCTCCTCTTCCTCCCCTCCCTCTTCTCTTCTCCCCTCCTTCTCCTCTTCTTCCCCTCCTCTCTTCTTTCCTCTCCCTCTCTTCTTTCCTCTCCTCTTCATTCCTTTCCTCTCCTCCTCCCTCCCTCCCTCTTCTCTTCCTCTCTTCCCTCTCCCCTCCCTCTTCCTCCCTCTCCTCTTCTCTCCCCCTCAAAACCAAAACATAACCTTTCTACTAAACCCGTACATTAACCTTCGCCTCCTCCACTTGTCAACACTCGACTCTCGTGTCCATGGGGAGGGGGTGTACATATTCTTGGCAATAAGCGGCTTACTAGTGTTTGCCATGAGAGGAGCGGCCACCAACTCTTTTAATTTGTTAGTAAGTTGTCCCACAAGTTGTTTGGTTCCCCCACATTGTTAAAACTTCCTGTGGTTTGAGGGAGTTTGGCTGGTTGGTGGTGATAGTAGTGGTTGGTTGGAGAGATTGTTGGTGCTGGTGGTGCAGATGCTGGTAGTAGTAGTAGTAGTGGTGGTGGTGGAGGAGGCTAGAAGTGGTGGTTGAGGGTATTGGTAGTGGTTATAGTGGTAGTAGTGATCGAGGGATGCTGGTAGTAGCGCTGATGCTGGTAGTGGTGGTAGTGGTGGTGAAGTAAATTGTTCTGCCTGCCTGCTTGCTTGTGTTTCTGTCTGTCTATTGTCTGTCGGCCTGTCTTTCTGCCTGTCTGCCTGATGAGTTATCTAAATGGAAAAACCAAATGGGAGGTAAAGAGCTCTAAGCGCTAGACAGAGATCAATCGTTGCTACATCCATAAATGAGAAGTCCATGTGGGTAATTAATCAAAGCCGTTTTTAATTGCAAGATTGATATTAAAACACTGAGTTGATTAATTACTTTCAAACATAAAATCAACTCCCTCTTGCGTTATTTTATTATTACGCTGTTTATTCATAGCAATTTAGGTGAAGGTAGAATGAAAATATAACGTTAGGTAATTAAAAATTCAGATTCACATACACACACACACACACACACACACACACACACACACACACACACACACACACACACACACACACACACACACACACACACACACACAACCCTGAGGCTTTTGTGTGGCAACCTATTAATTGTTACCTTAAAATTGTTAGAATATATGAGTCATGGGACTGGTGAATATAAATGGATCCAAACTACAGCTACACATATGAAGATGTTTGGACTAGACCACCTGTACAAAGTTGAGTCACAGCAGCACTTCCTTTCACCCTGGCGGACAGTTCTCTTCTATATCACAATACCGACATATCCGTCTAAAAGATTAATTATACAAAGTATTTATCTCCAACACACTGCCAAAGTGAGAGCTCTTGAATACATGCACACCCTACTGACTGATGATATATCACACAGACCATCTACACTGATGGATCTCTTAACACCGCCGGTGGGAGGCGTGCCGTTATGACTTAACCTAACAGAAATGCAATTGAGAAAGGAGTTAGAATTAACAACTGGTCATCCACTCAACAAACTGAATTGGTTGAAAACACCGTCACTGACAGTCTCATCATCACTGACTCTCTATCCTCACTACTTGCCCTTGACACCCTCACCTTAAGTTGTCACACGCTTTCCTCTGAAGCCAGACACAAATGCGCTTACCTTGTTGACCGGGTTGTCAAGGTCAAATGTCATGGATCCTCTCAAAAGGCCTCAAGAACATCACAGAGTTGATGCCTCGCCAACTCATGTCTAACAAAGACACCGTTCAATACAATTTGGGTCTGTCAAAAGATTACCTTAAAACTGTAAACAGGAAAAACGTATTGATGAATTTGACGCAAACAGACAAGTGCAAACAGGAAATAGTCAATCAATGTTTACCATGATGAGATGTATCAAGTGAAACATGTACAGTATATGGAGCAAGTAACAAGATCACTAGATTACAAGATGTAACCGCTAGACTAAGGTCAGGATATAAGTACCTCTGGCAGTATATCCCACAAGCAGATGTGAACAAGACTAAATGTAAAGTGTGTGGCCAGACATATGGCCACACACTCGAACTACCGATCTAGACTGTGAGAAAATAGTACCTTTTGGGGACAGGTCCAAGCACACTGTATGTGAAATGGGACATTTTATCTCTAGTGGCAAGACAGCTGACGTATTAAGAAAGTTTCCACTTTTTGCAGTAGCTAAATCATTACCTCACGTAGATGCTAATAACAAAGAGTGCGGCCAAACATATTGCCTCACACTGCTGTACTCACGCAGTTGTGACTATGTTATCCTCTATCTCCAGGACTAAACAAACAATGGATTTGAATTTTTTGTGGCCTCTACTCTGTAATCCTTTTGCGCTACCGCTCACAGGTTAAGTATGGGGTGCACAATAAACTAGCCGCTGTACGTGGTAAAATTCAAAATTACTTTTGCGGCGAATCGCTGTGCCGATCCTCCCTTCCGTATTACTAGAGTGATCTAACAGCCATTGAGAGGAACACAACCGTTTGGACTCATGTGAGAGGTCTATACACTGTCATTACCAGCGATCATACAGATTATACTTTAAAAAAAAAGAAACATCATTAGACATGATTTACAACTCCAATATTATCTAGTAAATATGATTCACAAACTTCTAACAGTAGTTGTTGGAGGTAGTGAACGGCTGCCCTCACGGTCATCCCACACACAGCCAGAGAGTGTGCGTATGGTGTGGTAGATTGACACAACGGGCTATGTGAAATTTTACTTCCACCACCTCTCTCTCTCTCTCTCTCTCTCTCTCTCTCTCTCTCTCTCTCTCTCTCTCTCTCTCTCCCCAGTATAATGAGCAGCACATCTTCACTGTCTCACACAGCCGAGCTCTTCCAGGGTAAATCTACATGTGATTACACCGTTCTTGAGTTGGACAAGGTCAGTGTGGTCTCTGTAACTACGGTCTGATGGTGGTGGTGGTAGAGGTGGTGAGGGGTGGTGGTAGTGGTAGTTGTGGTGATGGTGGTAGTGGTCATCATCATCATCATCATCATCATCATCATCATTATCATTATTATTATTATTATTATTATTATTATTATTTATTATTATTATTATTATTATTAAACGTTTTTCAACTGAAACTGGGCTCGTAGAGACGTTAAAGAATGATGGTACAGTTAGATCAGGTTAGGTTCCAGTTAGTTAGCATTGGGTTACGTTAGGTCAGGTTAGGTTAGTGTTAAGTTAGGTTAGTATTATATAAATATAGATTATTTACACCTTAGTATTTTAATTAATTACATCACCCAGGCAAATGTGCAACTAATCAATAATAATTACCTAAATAATCACTTTCATGTCATGCTAAACTAAGGAGACATTGATTGACCTCCCTGTACTAGTACCCTGATGACCCGACACTTTTGTACTCAGTTACAGTCAGTTGATAGCCAGACACGGACTCACTCACACGTGTTGAGCGAGACATTCATACTGTGGCTATACTCCCTCCTCACTATGTTAGTACAAGGAAACAGATGAGTGTTCCTATAACTAATAACATGTACTACACCTACATTTTTCTAATATAATGAGAAAAAACCATAAAGTGCCTTTAATTGAGATCTAAACAAACATTGTGAGATAAGAACAATCCGAACTAAGAACACAATATTAATTATGAAAGTCTTAGTGATTGTTACAAGAACATACCAGTGATGATCAACTAAAACAATGGTGGCAGCGGTGGGATCGAACTTAGACCAGTGTTCAAGAAGTTCACCTGTGTTCTTATACTTCATTTCCTGATAGGTTAGTGTTTCATGAACAGTTCAATAATGTTTAATATTTATATTTCCCAAATCAGACTAGTGTCATTTTGATGTGCTAAAATGGGGTAAACATTTGTTAGTTAAGGGTTAGTATATAGCTTCTGATTATTGTGAAATTAGTAGTCGTGCCCTGACAACCTTACCAACTCATCAACATCTTGCTTTCAATTTAAACTTATCTTCCAAACTTGTAGATATACAGCCTTGAGTCAATGTTATCTTCAGTAACCTCAACTTATTCTCTGACAAATTGAAATTTATTTAATATATAAATGAGACTAACTTTGCCTCATTATACAATTCATTCGCTTTTTACTTACCTCCAGTATTCGTAATTCCAGAATTGTAATACCAGCCATATTCATTGTTATACCAGTGTTAATAATTTTGTTCTGCTATAAGAATCCTCCAAATATACTGTAAAGTAGTGCATACAGAATATATCCACAAGGCACTGAAGAAATGTCTTACCGAATTCCATCCTCAAATTAAAGAATTTCCAGTTTAGCTGAAGCACATATTAATTATAACATGGTTAGGTACACAGAGATTATCTGCGTGGATAGTTAAAACAGTGTTGGTTGTCGCCGAGCAGTGTTTTGGCCTCTGTCAGATATGTATACTGTAAGCATTATATAAATATAGTCTATATCCACCTTAGTATTTTAATCAATTATAAGCAATTGAGCAGTAATAATTACCTCAATAATCACTTCCATGTCACGTCACACTTTTTCACCCGGTTAGGTTAGGTTAGGTTAGGTTGCCGTTAATTTATGTTAGGCTAGGTTAAATTAGGTTAACGTTAAGGTGTCAAATCATTAGGTGAAATAAACTAGGGTAGCAAATTTTCGCGTGATCCAATTAATTTAGTAAAAGCTATTAAGATTGTGAGAAAGATTAATTTACTAATAAAAAAAAGACCGAGTGAAGAATTTAAGAAAGGTATTAACTTAATTGAAAAGTTAATCAGAGGTTCAAGGAAAAGACTTAACTCAAATGATTCGAGAGTTTTAGTAAAAGTAATAAATAATCCGAATGAGGAAATTAGAAATAACGAAATAATTAAGTAAATCACAATAGAGAAAATGAGAGAAAAAACAACAATATATAAAAAATTATTCAGAAAAAAATTAGTTAAAATAAATTAAAGGAAAAGGGGTTAATTAAGAGAGATTTTTATTAGGGAGTTAAGGAGAAAATTTATTCATTAAGAAATATAAATATAAGGTTTTTTGTTTTTTTTAATAGGGAAAAAAATTAAAACACGCCGTTAAAATTTATTAAAATATATGATAAAAGTTTGGAAAAGCAATTGATTTAATGAAAGTGTAATAGAAAGTTCGATGAAAGTTATATATAAGAATAGCTATTGAGGTATATATAAAAATGGATTAATTTGGTATAAAAGAAACATAATAAAAGGAGAACACAACAGGTAATAACAGGTAACACAACAGGTAATAACAGGTAACACAACAGGTAATGACAGGTAAACACAACAGGTAATAACGGGTAAGCACAACAGGTAATAACAGGTGAATACAACAGGTAATGACAGGTAAACACAACAGGTAATAACGGGTAACACAACAGGTAATGACAGGTAAAACACAACAGGTAATAACAGGTGAACACAACAGGTAATAACAGGTGAACACAATAGGTAATGACAGGAACACAACAGGTAATAACGGGTAAGCAATAACAGGTAATAACAGGTGAATACAACAGGTAATAACAGGTAAACACAACAGGTAATAACAGGTAAAACACAACAGTAATAACAGGTAAACACAACAGGTAATAACAGGTAAACACAACAGGTAATAACGGGTGAACACAACAAGGTAATAACGGGTAAGCACAACAGGTAATAACAGGTGAACAAAACAGGTAATAACAGGTAAACACAGCAGGTAATAACAGATGAACACAACCTAATTTTTTTTAACTTCGCCTAACCTAAACTAACCTATCCTTAACCTAAACTAACCTAACCTAACCTAAACTATTCTAACCTAACCTAACCTAACCTAACCACCTCTCTCGCGGAAAAAAAAATATCAAGGGCTTAACGCGGGTCTCTAGCATCATCACGATTTTTTTCCTAGAACCAAATTTCAGCCGAGACGAAAGAGGTAAGGAAGGGAGGGAAGGGATGAAGGGAGAGGGGGAGACGGAGGAATGAATGAGGGAAGAGAAAAAGAGGGAGAGAAAAGGAAAAGGTGAAGGGGGAGGATGGAAGGGAGGGAAGATAGTGGGGGAGAGAGAGAAAGAGAGGGAGAGAGAGAGAGAAGGAATGGATGAGAATCGTGTGGGGAGGGATAGAGGGTGGGAGGGTAGTGGATGGAAGGGAAGGTGGTTAACAGTGAAGACTTATGAGTAGTTATTAAGGTCTGTCCTCCATCAATAACCTTACAGATGACCTGACGACCAAGGCACTGGCACTCACCTCCATCAGGGGTCATTGTTGTGAGGGAGGATGGTAGATGGGTAACTCTCTCTCTCTCTCTCTCTCTCTCTCTCTCTCTCTCTCTTTAGGATGTTTAGGAAGATGGGTAATTCTCTCTCTCTCTCTCTCTGTGGATGTTTAAGAAAGATGGGTAATTCTCTCTCTCTCTCTCTCTCTCTCTCTCTCTCTCTCTCTCTCTCTCTCTCTCTCTCTTTCTTTCTCTCTCTTTCTTTCTTTCTTTCTCTCTCTTCTCTCTCTCTCTCTCTCTCTCTCTCTCTCTCTCTCTCTCTCTCTCTCTCTCTCTCTCTCTCTCTCTTTCTCTCTCTCTCTCTCTACTTATGCCATTAGTCCTTCTCCTTCTCCTCCTTGTCCTCCCCTTCATTTATCTACTTATCTCATTTCCTCTTTCAACGCCTCTTCCACTTTTCCTTCAACGAGGTCTTTTGCTATCTCTGTGTTTATTCAATTATCTCATTCCCTTCTATTCGTTCCTTTCCCGGTTCAAAGTTCTCAACCTTTAGCGGTTCTCCTTATGTTTATTCGATTATGTCATTTCCCTCTTCTTTTCTCTTTGCCTTTATCTTCATTCTACTGATGTTTATCCAGTTATCCCAGTTACTATACTATCTTTTTGTTCTTCTTGTTCTTCTTCTTGTTCTTCTTGTTCTTATTGTTGTTATTTGTCTTCTAATTCTTCTTCTTCTTCTTTTTGTTTTTCTTCATCATCTTCTTTCTTCTTTCTTTCTTTCTTTCCTCACTTAACCTCTTCCGTTTATTTTCACTTTTCTCATCCCTCCCTCTTTATTATCCACTTTTTCATTCCTCCTCCTTTGTTATTCAATTTTCTCATTCCCTCCCTTCTTCTCATCTTTATCCACCTTCCTCTTTACTTCTTCCTTCGGTCATTAACCCCTTTTCTTCCCCCTCTTCTTCCCTTCATCTGTCTCACTTCCTCTGAATACAAATGAGGAGCGTGGTTGAAGACAGACAGACAGACAGACAGACAGACAGACAGACAGACAGACAGAGTATAACCACTTCAAGATAATATCGCTACATTTTACAACCCACTGTGGCATAGCTGTAGTTGTTGTAGTAATTTAGTTGTTGTTATTGTTTTGTAATTGTTCCTGTTGTTGTTTGATAAAGGTGCTATAACTGTCGGATTGTGGTTGGGTGAGGTTAGGTTAGGTTAGGTACCCACTATTCAAGTTAGTTAGTTAGGTAAAAATAAAGTCCCCCCAAAATGTCTCATCAAACACGATCTTTTTTTTGGGCTGTCATGAAAAATCAGACTCAGACCCGTATGGAAATTACCTCTTCAAAAAAATGCAAAAAAAAACACACACTTTAAGAAAAATTGACCTGTATTTCATTTCCCAATTAAATTTACAAATATATTTCAATTTATAATGCAATGATCCGATGCCAAACACAAACTTAACGTAACCTAACCTAACCTCACCTCACGTCATATCACCTCACCTCACCAACAAAATCCCCTCCTCCCTTTACTTTTGTTAGATGCAAAAGTTATTTCTCTAGGAAAACTCAGCAACACAGAAACACACACACACACACACACACACACACACACACACACACACACACAGCAAACTCTTATGCAAATTGCTTTAAAACTTTCTCATCGTTATAGATAAGTTCTTCAGATGGGAACCGCTTGTGAAATATTAGTCAGGAGTTTATCTGGATTGGCTGAATGAGTTATGGCTCCCGTAAGTCTTATTTCTAATAACATGTGACAGACACACTCCCACCAACTCCTATGATGGGGAAATTTTTCAGACAGACAGAGAAAAGGGGAGGGGAAGGGGGAATTGGGAAGGGAGGGTGAGGGAGTGGAAGGAAGGGGAGAGGAGGAGGAGGGAGTTGGGAGGTGGGGTGGAAGGAAGGGAGAGGAGGAAGGAGTATGAGGGGTGGGGAGGAGGGTGAGGAGTGGAAGGAAGGGAGAGGAGGATGAGGCGTTGGGACAGGAGGGTGAGGTGGAAGGAGGGAGGAAGGAGTATGAGGGAATTGGGGAGGGAGGGTGAGGGAGTGGAAGGAAGGGGAGAGGAGGAGGAGGGAGTTGGGACGGGAGGGTGAGGGAGTGGAAGGAAGGGGAGAGGGGAAGTAGGAGATGGAGGAGGAGCGGAAAGGATGAATAATGTGAAGGAGAGAGAAAGAAAAGGAAAGAAGTTGAAGGAAGAAGAGAGGAGGGAATGAAAGAGAAGTAATTTGTGAGGAAGGAAGGTCAGGAAGAAGGAGGGTCAGGAGGAAGATAGGTCAGTAGGTCTTGAGGTTAAGAGAGGTCAATAGAGATCAAGAGATCAAGGTCACTGTTGCCAAATTGGGCACTGAGCTTCGAAGTAGGTCTAGCATCAGTGCCTGGCCCGGAGAGAGGGGAAGGTCCACCTCTATTCTGGGTACACTGTCGGTATGTTTTGGTACGTTTGTGGTACATGTGTTATTGCTGCAGGCTGAGAATGGTTGCTTTTGTGTGTGTGTGTGTGTGTGTGTGTGTGTGTGTGTGTGTGTATTAGTAGTAGTTGTTGTTGTTGTTAATATTAATAGAAGCAGTAGAAATAAAAGTAGTAGTATCCCTCGCTCTCTTCTTTACTTCTCCTAACCTCTCTCCCCCACTATCCGTTCCTATCTCCCTCACTATCCCTCCCTCTCTCCCTCACTATCCCTCCCTCTCCCCCTCACTATCCCTCCTTCTCTCCCTCACTATCCCTCCTTCCCCTCACTATCCCTCCCTCTCCCCCTCCCTATCCCTCCTCTCCCCCCTCCACCTATCCCCCTTCTCTCACTATCCTCCTTCTCTCCTCACTATCCCCTTCTCCCCTCACTATCCCTCCTTCTCTCCCTCACTATCCCCCCCTTCTCCCTCTCCACTATCCCTTCCTCTCCCCTCACTATCCCTCCCTCTCCCCCTCCTATCCCCTTCTCCCTCACTATCCTCCCTCTCCCCTCACTATCCACTCCCTCCCCTCACTATCCCCTTCTCCTCACTATCCCTCCCTCTCCCCTCCTATCCTCCTCTCCCTCACTATCCTCCTTCTCTCCCCTCACTATCCCTCCCCCCTCATACCTAATAATAAACTTCCCTTCCCCGCCAAAAAAATAGTTACCATCCTCTCTTTATAAATGGACCCCCGTGAGGATGGCTGAGTCGTCTGTGAACTATATGACGACTTTACCGTCACTAGTGGAAGGTTTTTCTACCACTCTCCTTGATAAGAGAAGCCAGGAGAGCCACTTATCATTCTATCTGTCTTGTAGGAGTTATTAGCCTTGGGAGTAATGGTGGATGTGTCCTGTGTGTGTGTGTGTGTATAAGTATCAGCTGTAAACACCCACACTACTACTACCACCACCACCACCACCACCACCAAAACTACTACTACTACTACTACACTCAAACACACACATACATCTACACATCCTCCTCATTCAGAACAGGTGTAACAGGTGTGTGTTCTAATATCGTAATATCCATCTACAATAACATGAACCAAAATCCTCTTTACCCTCGACGCTTCACACAAGTCAGCATCATCCATCACCATCACGGCTTTCCCATCAAACTCACTTGACTCCCTTGCTCTTCACTCAATTTATCTCATACCTTTTTCATCTTCTTGGTTCTTCCCTTCTTCTCTCCTCTCTTGAACACACTCATCATCCTGTCCAACTTGCTGACAAAACTCATGGGCCTTCAGACACTTGAGGCCTTAATGCATGACTCACGAAGGCAAGCATGAACCTCGCTTGCTTTCCTGTTGGGTGCTGTAAACGCTTTTGCACTTCGCCTTACACAGGATGCAAAGGGGTACCCAATAAACTAGTCCCCTCGTAAAAATGACCACGAAAATATCATCCGCCTTTTGTTATTATTTCATTGGTGGGAGCTAGTTTTTATTTTTTCATTAAACAATAACATATTTTTCACTTTTCCTATAAAAAAATATGGATAGTTTTCAAAAAATTTCCCATTGACCTGAAGTGTTTCAAGATTTCTATGTCTCTTTTCTAAGACATATAAAAAAAGAACTTTAGATTCACATAAAACAATTTTATATTCTTTCCTTCTTCAGAAATGTTTTTAGTAGTGTTCTGTCTGCCTCCCCCCTCCCCCCCTCCTCCCCCCCCCCTAAAAAAACAATTGATTCACGCATCATATAATCTCTTGTCTGGCTCTCACTGTCCCGCCCCTCACCATACAGTACAATACACGCTAATAACTCTACTACACTACCATACTGTACACTATGATTACTTACTTTTCAATTACTCTTATCACTTTTATCTACATACAGGGAAAACTATTAATGATTTACGTTATTGTTGTGGTATCCTTTATTCAATGGTCATTCATTCTACTGCTATTACACTCTTTATCCTTAATACTTATATGTTTTTCCTTCTCTCTTAACCCTTCACCTTTGTTGAGTTTACTGACACTCTCTCTCTCTCTCTCCTCCTCGCCTGTTATCTCCGTCTCTCACACTTACACTACTCAATCTATCCTGACCTAAATATGATAATTCGCCTTTCTCTCATCTGATACAATTATAGTCCAGACATTTTATAGTTTTACGGGAACTAAACTGGTACAGAGGAAACTTTTGATGGTTCGTTTACAGTTCAGCACCAGTAACATCATATAAATTGTCCCGGGCCGAGAAAATTTTAGAACTTGGAAAAACTCGATTTTCCTTTTTCCTCTCGTGATGCCATATCGGCCTCTGTTGAATACATAATGTGGCCAGATTTCAGCTCCTGGTGTGGATAGAAACTTCATTCTGGCGGCCATTATCATATCTTAAGGTAATTAGAATGAAATGGAAATATGGATGATGTCCCGGGTCAGGTATGTCATCTTGAAATCCAATATAGTAGACATTGTCATTAAATTATAAGCCATGCGATTACTTAGGACCCATTGCACATAAAAACATGATGTTGATGTATTTTTCCTTGTCTTCGGGTATGTAGAAAGAGATAGAGGCAGATGTCTAAAGTTGTGTCATTCATATTGAACCATGCACCATCGCACCATACACTACCAAACATTGAAATAACTCTTGATACCCACCATTTTCAGTCACATAATAGGTAGTCAGTGCCATCAAGTTTATTACATATCTTTTCATCGTCTCAAAATGGTAACATAAACTGGTATACAGTATATCATGGAGAAAGAAAGAAGCAAAAGGTAAAGAAGAAACGGAAGGCACATTCAGAGATAAGATGAAAGTGACCCAGAAGAAAGAAACCTTTCTGTCACTGGGGAAGAGTGAGAAGTTCCTCAAGATGATCGGTGAATACCTACAGCTGAATGGATGTCAAGTTGTTGATGGTGATGTGGATCTTATAATCACGCAGATGACGACACAATAAGTAACACTGTTAGAGAGACAACAGATTTGTTGGTGTTACTGTGTTACTTTACTGATCTGGACACTCACAACATATTCATAAGGAATGAATCAACGTCAAAGCCACGAATGTAGGACATCAAGATGGTGAAGCGGGCACTTGATGAGTCAGTGTGCAGAGATGTGATTTTTATCCATGCAATCATCGGATGCCACACCATCCGTAGTCCGGACGAGCCATTCAGTGCAGCAGGAAAGTCATTCGAGATCATAACCGCAGGAGGAAAAGCTTTGGTGTGTTTATAAGATGATAACTCCTCTGATGACTTGACTGCCCTCAGGTACAGGAGATTTTGTGAAAAGGTTGTAATGAAAAGGTGTCTCTACCATCAGGGCCGAAGACTGGGGTTGGTGTTTAACCGATGGGCGTCTACTTCCGGTCATGACATATATACCGCCTGCCGCAGAATCACTGTTGTCTATATTAGATGCAGCTGTATGACAGACTACAGCTCAGGTAGATGTTCTTGTCGGAAGATCAACCTGGAATGTTCCGAGACTTGTAGCCATTGTCGTGAGTCTGGATGTTCCAATTCTTTACATGTCATCAGTGATAAATGAATGACGGTGATGAATGTGACAAGTAATGAGATGAGTCATTAACGTCAATGAACACTTTTGTTTTAACTTTGTGAGTGTTTTTTTTACTGATCTATATTGACGAAACACATATTTCATTACTACTTGCAATGTGATCAATGTTCTAGTCAGGATTACTACAAAATTATGTTTTCATGATGTTCAATATTATATAGATCGAGAAAAATACTTCAGGGAAGGACATTTACATATTAATTTAACCAACGATATGTTGATTTTGAAAGATCTACATATACTGTACAGTATACTGAATTAATTCTGGAATCATGTACCGAAGACACACGTTGACGGGGCGGTATAAAACATCATCCCGGATTTCCCCAGACCGGGACTTTTTTTCTAGAAAGTTGAACTATCAATGCTTCTAATATCATGGCCTTTTGGGTAGGTAGTAGGCAGCTATCAAACAGGGAGGTACTGCCGCCTGAGAAGATATTGGAAGTATAATGTGTTGACTTTTTGCCTCATTTATGCACAATTGCAGGGTCTTAATTGTTTCACTTACTTTGACAACACAAAATGTATATCGTTTCTCACCCATTATCTGTCTTTTTTCCGTTTCTGTATTTATTTGTGGTGCAATTTATTTTGTCCCAGGCCCCGATGTGGGTCGGTGACCTGTGCCTGGGGGCTCATACCATAAAAAAAGGTTGTTCAAAATATTAGACCCGGACAGATACTTCAGTCACTAGTTCAGTGGTGTTGTTCCAGGTGTGTGGTAGGTAGCATCTCGGGTTCCTCACTTGGCATTATCTCTTTATTAACACCAAGATGACGTCAGGTGGTGAGGTGTGTGCCTGATGTCACTACTTCCCGGTGCATTGTGTCTTTTTGTCTCCAGGTCAGGGTACACCAGCGAGTGTTGTTGGTGCCTCTTGGAAACATTCAACCACTTCACTCTGCCATACCTTTATTGGTCTAGGGAGTCAACCGCACTGTGCTAAATACTTACCTTTCCCTGCTACTGACACCAGCACGAAAGAAAGCCTTGTAAGATACTGCACTGGACACTCACATGTCGACTGTGGTGATATCTATACCCTCACTCCACACCACTACACGCGGGGCCCCTTCAGTAAACCTTGGCTATATTCCTAACATTGTGCAAACTGTTTCCTCTTGATCACAAAGAGTTCAGAGGCTGTGTAAGTCCTTGTATATAACAGCTGTGACTTCCTTTTAGACCAACACAGTCCCCGCAACCCGGTACAGAGGTTGGCCCCCTGAAGCTGATATATGGCTGCCTCTGTCCGGTACAGCGTGATGAAGTGAGAAGTGTTTGTCTTATTCCGGGATTTTACTTATCATCTGGTGTGTCTTAGGAAGTGGAGTGTCGCTTGTTGGTTTATGGAGGGATGATGCAGCCTTCAGTGACCTCTCCCCTCCAGTTGTTCACTTGTCTCGCATACTTACTGTACAGTGAGCTGAGCGTCCACACATGACGCACACCTCTACGGTGATTGCTGCAACTCTCAGTGTGTTGCAATTATACCGTATGTCAGTGTTGATAAGGTTTACTAACGTCCTCAGATCGATAACATAGTAATGACCCACAAAAGAAGTGAGTGATCTGTATCTGTGATTGACCTAACTCGCTCCACTCCAGTGCATTGCTCTTTGGATCAGTTCTGAGTAATCCAACGCTGGTGATTGAATAGGGACTGAAGATCGCGCGTCACCTCACACGCTGGAAGGGTCGGGATGTCAATAGCTGTCCTGGTGTAGTGGCAAACGATTCCTCGAATAGTCTTGAGTTTCTGGTTGACTTGGTTGAATCTCTTGAAAAGTCGGAAACTTCGGTTAAGAGAGTGAAACCTGCAGCGTCTGTGTTGGTCTTCTCACTAATGAAGGCCGTCATTAGGGCAGCTCCTCTCTGGCTGGCGGGACCTGGTGCTGCAACCACCGCGGTATGAGCCACCTGATCACTTGTTCACGAGTGATTCTTACCTGATGGTTCAGGTCTAAAGGTATCACCCATCTGCTCAATGACTTTGTTAACTTCTCCAGTATCACTTGTTCATCACTGTCAGTTGATTCTTTGTGATGGCCAATAATTAGGTCGATATCAACCGTATCCATGACGCAGGTAGACCTGACTCACCTGCCTCGCCAACACCTGTAACTCCCAATCTGTTGTTTTGTTGGCGTGGTTGACACTTGTGAGTTGGTTGTTAGTGTGGTTGACCCCATTGTGAATTAGTAGGTAATGTAGTGTAGTTGAATACACAGTTTCCAAGTCGTGCAGTGTACACGAAAAGGAGATGTCTTGACACACTCTCACCTGACATGGGCGGTGTAGCGGCTATACATGGAGTCAGTTGGCAGCAGCAACTCTTACAACATCTTAAATTTCTGCCGTAATAACCACCATTAAGAGCTGCTGTCCGTGTAGTAACGTTGCCATCTAACCTTCCTGTCCGTCACAAGTAAACCGTCATCAATCTACCTGTTTGTCCAGCGCTATTGATTATTATTCCTCTCCATCACAACTGATGTCCTGACCATGTTTGTTCAGTACCGCCACACTCAGTTATGTGATGGACTGTTGACCAATACCAACACCCAGCTGTGTTGTGTACTCCCGCCAGACCACAACAACAGCGTCTTGAGCTGATGAAAGAAGTACCTGTATTGTGTTGATATATCCTCACACAAGTTGCACCTGTATAAGCATCAACCTTCCTCCGTCATCAACCAGAGAGTAACACTTGCTCACATGTGTAGTGCTAACGGAAATACTTGGATACCTGACCAGAATTTACACAAATATATATAAAAAATGTGAGGTGCATCAAAAGTTTCGGTGATGGATTGCCAATAATTACTGTCTGCCTGTGTTGTTTCATCTGGTTAAATGGTAATTGGTGGAGAGCCGCAGTGTTGATCTCGTCCTCATTACTGACAAATGTGTTAGTAATGATGTACGTTAGTCATTCTGGCATGATGGTCCACGAGATTATGACAATGGCGGACACATCTGGTCTTTAGTCGTCTATATCTGGGAGTTTTATACCAGGATGAATATAACACCTGCTGATACTGGTATATACTGAAGGGCTTCATCCATGGCCTAATGCACCTCACGTCTCACCTCCCTATGACTCACCCTTCACACACCTCACGTCTCACCTCCCTGGCTCACCTTTCACACATCTCACGTCTCGCTTCCTTATGGCTCACCCTTCACACACACCTCGTCTCACTTCCTATGACTCACCTTTCACACACCTCACGTCTCACTTCCCTATGACTCACCTTTCACACACACCTCCTTCCCTATGGCTCACCCTTCACATACCTCACGTCTCCACCTCCGCTGGCTCACCCTTCACACACCTCGTCTCACTTCCCTATGGCTCACCCTTCACACACCTCGTCTCACTTCCTATGACTCACCTACACACCTCACGTCTCACCTCCCTATGACTCACCTTTCACACACCTCGTCTCACCTCCCCTGGCTCACCTTTCACATCTCACGTCTCGCTTCCTTATGGCTCACCCTTCACACACCTCACGTCTCACTTCCCTATGACTCACCTTTCACACACCTCAGTCTCACTTCCTATGACTCACCTTTCACACACCTCGTCTCACCTCCCCTGGCTCACCTTTCACACACCTCACGTCTCACTTCCTTATGGCTCACCTTCCTTACACCTCACGTCTCGCTTCCTTATGGGTCACCCTTCATACACCTCGTCTCACCTCCCCTGGTTCACCTTTCACACACCTCACGTCTCCCCTTTAGCTCACCCTTCATACACCCTCACGTCTCACCTCCCGCTGCTTCACCTCCCTCTGGCTCACCCTTCACACACCTCACGCTGCGCCTTGACACACGCTGGATCATAAGGCTTTGTGTGGATAGATCCAGGAGGTAATATCCAAGTAAAGTCCACGTGAAAGTTCCTGTAAGACTGTGTCAAGAAGCATCAAGGGGAGGAATGCCGCCACCAACACGACCTGTTCATTTAACGTCGTGTGTCGTTTATACAGAGCGTGATATTGTTTTGCTTCTGCCGCTCTTATTGTTATCAAGCTGCTACAGTTATTATTATCAAGCTGCTACAGTTATTGTTATCAAGCTGCTACAGTTATTGTTATCAAGCTGCTACAGTTATTGTTATCAAGCTGCCGCAGTTATTGTTATCAAGCTGCTACAGTTATTGTTATCAAGCTGCTATTATTGTTATCAAACACAGTTATTGTTATCAAGCTGCTACAGTTATTGTTATCAAGCTACCGCAGTTATTGTTATCAGGCTGCTAGAGTTATTGTTATCAGGCTGCCACAGTTATTGTTATCAAGCTGTCACAGTTATTGTTATCAAGCTGCTACAGTTATTGTTATCAAGCTGCTACAGTTATTATTATTAAGCTGCTACAGTTATTGTTATCAAGCTGCTACAGTTATTGTTATCAAGCTGCTACAGTTATTGTTATCAAGCTGCTACAGTTATTGTTATCAAGCTGCCACAGTTATTGTTATCAAGCTGCTACAGTTATCGTTATCAAACTGCTGCAGTTATTGTTATCAAGCTGCTACAGTTAATGTTATCAGGCTGCTACAGTTATTGTTATCAAGCTGCTACAGTTATCGTTATCAAGCTGCCACAGTTATTGTTATCAAGCTGCTGCAGTTATTGTTATCAAGCTGCTACAGTTAATGTTATCAAGCTGCTACAGTTATCGTTATCAAGTTGCCACAGTTATTGTTATCAAACTGCGACAGTTATTGTTATCAAGCTGCAACAGTTATCGTTATCAAGTTGTTACAGTTATTGTTATCAAGCTGCTACAGTTATTGTTATCCAGCTGCCACAGCTATTGTTATCAAGCTGCTACAGTTATTGTTATCAGGCTGCTACAGTTATTGCTATCAAGCTACCACAGTTATTGTTATCAAGCTGCTACAGTTATTGTTATCAGGCTGCTACAGTTGTTGTTATCAAGCTGCTACAGTTATTGTTATCAAGCTGCCACAGTTATTGTTATCAAGTTGCCACAGCTATCGTTATCAAGCTGCCACAGTTATTGTTATCAAGTTGCCACAGTTATTGTTATCAAGCTGCTACAGTTATTGTTATCAAGCTGCCACAGTTATTGTTAACAAGTTGCCACAGTTATTGTTATCAAGCTGCTACAGTTATTGTTATCAGGCTGCTACAGTTATTGTTATCAAGCTGCTACAGTGAATTGTTATCAGGCTGCTACAGTTATTGTTATTAGGCTGCTACAGTTATTGTTATCCAGCTGCCACAGTTATTGTTATCAAGTTGCCACAGTTATTGTTATCAAGCTGCTACAGTTATTGTTATCAAGCTGCTACAGTTATTGTTATCAAGTTGCCACAGTTATTGTTATCAAGCTGCTACAGTTATTGTTATCAAGCTGCAACAGTTATCGTTATCAAGTTGCCACAGTTAATGTTATCAAGCTGCTACAGTTATTGTTATCAAGTTGCCACAGTTATTGTTATCAAGCTGCTACAGTTATTGTTATCAAGCTGCTACAGTTATTGTTATCAAGCTGCAACAGTTATCGTTATCAAGTTGCCACAGTTATTGTTATCAGCTGCTACAGTTATTGTTATCAGGCTGCTACAGTTATTGTTATCAAGTTGCCACAGTTATTTTATCAGCTGCTACAGTTATTGTTATCAAGCTGCTACAGTTATTGTTATCAAGTTGCCACAGTTATTGTTATCAAGCTGCTACAGTTATTGTTATCAGGCTGCTACAGTTATTGTTATCAAGCTGCTACAGTTATTGTTATCAAGTTGCCACAGTTATTGTTATCAGGCTGCTACAGTTATTGTTATCAGGCTGCTACAGTTATTGTTATCAAGCTGCTACAGTTATTGTTATCAAGCTGCTACAGTTATTGTTATCAGGCTGCTACAGTTATTGTTATCAAGTTGCCACAGTTATTTTATCAAGCTGCTACAGTTATTGTTATCAAGCTGCTACAGTTATTGTTATCAAGATGCCACAGTTATTGTTATCAAGCTGCTACAGTTATTGTTATCAGGCTGCTACAGTTATTGTTATCAGGCTGCTACAGTTATTGTTATCAAGTTGCCACAGTTATTTTTATCAAGCTGCTAGCAGTTATTGTTATCAAGCTGCTACAGTTATTGTTATCGGGCTGCTACAGTTATTGTTATCAAGCTGCTACAGTTATTGTTATCAAGTTGCCACAGTTATTGTTATCAAGTTGCCACAGTTATTGTTATCAAGCTGCTACAGTTATTGTTATCAGCTGCTACAGTTATTGTTATCAAGCTGCTACAGTTATTGTTATCAGGCTGCTACAGTTATTGTTATCAAGTTGCCACAGTTATTGTTATCAGGCTGCTACAGTTATTGTTATCAGGCTGCTACAGTTATTGTTATCAAGTTGCCACAGTTATTTTTATCAAGCTGCTACAGTTATTGTTATCAGCTGCTACAGTTATTGTCAAGCTGCTACAGTTATTGTTATCAAGCTGCTACAGTTATTGTTATCAAGTTGCCACAGTTATTGTTATCAAGCTGCTACAGTTATTGTTATCAGGCTGCTACAGTTATTGTTATCAAGCTTACACACTTATTGTATCAAGCCAAAGACATTGTTATCAAGCTGACACAGTTATTGTTATCAAGCTTGCACAGTTATTGTTATCAAGCTTACACAGTTATTGTATCAAGCCAAAGACATTGTTAACAAGCTGCCACAAATATTTACACATTGGTGTTTGTGAGACTGACCTTTGTAATACATTCATAGTTGTAAGCAAAGATTCTCCGCGACTCCCCTATTGTAACCCGAGGCTGTACATGTTTGTGTTATGTGTTTGGTGATGCTAAAACAATTTCACTTGTTATTGTTCTGAGTTTCATATGTAAATATAACATGGCGGACCACTTTCATCACTCAAGTGTTTTATTACACATCATCTTGGTTTATCAGTTTTAGCTTCGGTGTAAATTTTTGCGTTTGTGTTCTACTTCAGCTACACACAGGTCCTCCTCACTGGCCTCTGGTTCTTTATTCTCACCTGAAAGACAAACGAATATAAACGTTTAACGATGCAATAAAATTATCCTACACAGACTAACGGTGGAATACTAACAATTTCTCTCAGCTTCGTGAGTTAGAGGCAGCTGGCAAAATAGTTACGAGATGAGAAAGTTCCGGGCCCGAGTTTATTAGATTTAGTTCCACAAGGACACACATTAACTCGGGTGTCTCATCTGCACGTCCTGAGTCGCCCAAGAGATTCAGCTCAATACAACTAAACTGAAAAATGTTCGTCAGAGTTTGTGGATCACGACCAAGTATTGACTTAGTAAGACCCACACTGCCCACAGTGCCCCCACACCACACCCAGCCCACAGTACCCAACACCACACCCAACCCACAGTACCCCACACCACACCCAGCCCACAGTGCCTCAACACCACACCCAGCCCACAGTACCCCAACACCACAGCCCACAGTATCCTAACACCACACCCAACCCACAGTTAACATCACACCCAGCCCACAGTATCCCAACACCACCCACAGTACCCCAACACCACACCCAGCCCACAGTATCCCAACACCACACCCAGCCCACAGTATCCCAACACCACATCCAGCCCACAGTACCCAAAAACAACACCCAGCCCACAGTATCCCAACACCACACCCAGCCCACAGTACCCCAACACCACACCCAGCCCACAGTACCCCAACACCACACCCAGCCCACAGTATCCTAACACCACACCCAGCCCACAGTACCCCAACACCACACCCAGCCCACAGTATCCCAACACCACACCCAGCCCACAGTACCCCAACACCACACCCAGCCCACATCCCAACACCACACCCAGCCCACAGTATCCCAACACCACATCCCGCCCACAGTACCCAACACCACACCCAGCCCACAGACACCAGTATTCCATCTGGGTCCTCACATGTTCATAAGTAAAATATGACCTGACAATTAACACGAGTCGAAGCTTCAGTGCGGCAGTGTGGACTAAATTTCTGAGGAAGTTTGTCCAAGTGAGACTTGAAGTAAGGCTGATGACTAAAACCTGAGCGTTGTGTGATGATGAATGATGTTGTTACAGGTAAAGTTAAATTGTGTAATACCTTTATTGTTATTAAGTACAGTATTATGTATTTTGTTTTAGTATTATTGAAAGGTAGACACAAGAATTAATGGACACCACACACACACACACACACACACACACACACACACACACACACACACACACACGGTGCTTGTAAAGAAACGTTGTCTGTTTCACCCTAATGAACCAACGCTGAAAGACTCGACAATACTACCCTTTGTTTAGTTACAATAGGATTCATGTTTTTTTTGTTTTTTTACGTTTCCTCTGAGTACTGAGCTGAGTGAGAGGTGGTGTTTGTCGATAAGGGTGACGCTCGTGGACAGGGGAGATAATTATTACTGTTGCAACTATTTCCCAAAAGGCCGGAGGAGATAGAGCTGATTGTCAGAGATTTTTTAACTATTTCTCTTATGCTAGACAAAAGCTCTCTCTCTCTCTCTCTCTCTCTCTCTCTCTCTCTCTCTCTCTCTCTCTCTCTCTCTCTCTCTCTCTCTCTCGCTCATGTAATTAAACAATTTATTTAGATTTTTGTTTTTAAATTGTAGATAAATTCTTCTCTTTTGTCTTCACTCTTACTGTCTTTTATATGCCGTTTATTCCATTAATTATTTTATTTAATCCTTGGAGTTTTACGTTGATCTAAATTAGTTATACACATTTGTCTTTTATCCAATTTACTCAGAAATTTGATTTTTTTTTGTGGTATTTATTAGTTTCTACTTTTCTTCGCGAGACAGTATTATATTTTCCAAGTTCCATTACGTTTAATCAACACTGCTCTGAGTTAATTGTTTCCACCAGTTAAAACTACTAACACACACACACACACACACACACACACACACACACACACACACACACACACACACACACACACCAATCAACAGTTTACACCAGTTAATGCTACTAACACTCCGACAGATTAATTAACGCCAGGTGTTCAGTAACTCGGTGTGTTCTTCGCCATGAAAGGTTGAGATAAATATTCAGGTTAGGTTAGGTTAGGTTAGGTTAGGTTAGGTTGAGATAAATATTCAGGCTTAAGTATTAACAAATATTATGGTAACTATTACTTTTTTTAACCTCATATGAAGGTTTAGAACTTTATATCCTTGGCCGTGCTGAAGAGTACTGGGCCACCTGAAGCTTCATCCTCCCAGCTTAACTCACCTGAAGCTTCACTCTCCCAGCTTAACTCACCTGAAGCTTCACTCTCCCAGCTTAACTCATCTGAACACTTGCTCTCCAAGCTTAGCCAACCTGAAGCTTCTCCCTCCCAGCTTTTTGTAGTGTTTAACTCGTATATTACAGAAGTCACATGTAAAATCTTTTTGTACCTGGTTCTTATTTTTCACACAAAAACACTAAACTCCTTCTCTTATTATATTGTCAAAAATAACTGCATAGAGTGTTGGTGTAATGACAAATTAACATTCAATGGGCAAATAGTCTAATTACGACAGAATTTACGAGATTATTATCAGAGCTCTTTTTAATGACATGTCTGTTGTGCCTGAGATACCGTAATGAACTGAGAGGGAAGTCGGCCACTCTCATAGTGCAACAGAGGTTATGTGAATGTTCTTTGATACGTGACAAGGAAGTGGTTGGCTGTGCTTCAGTAATCATTGTCTTATTAACTCGGGTGATGCAATAAACAGGGTGTTCAGTAAAGACCTTTCATAAACGTCAATTCTTAATATTTTCAGAGTTACAGCACATGACAGGATTGGTGGGAATGTGATGAAACCTATATGTGGTGTACATGAAACAACCACTGTTACTAGTGATGCTTATTAACAGTAATAATGCAATTTGATTTGTATTGGTATGAACATCTAGAGGAAATGTTCAAAGTTCCGTCCCTTCAACCCGACTCACAATTGACTGTCTCACACGTTCTAAGACCCCAATGGTGTTCTAAATGTCTGTCACACTGTCCTGTACACGGCGCCACAATTCCTCGGGGTTTGGGACCTCTGCAACATAACACCTTGCTTTTTATGTGACCCCACAAGCATAAAATCAAGGTGATTTATGTCAGGTAACTGTAGGTTTCATCACATTACTACCAATCCTGTCATGTGCTCTAACTCTGAAAATATTGAGAATTGACGTTTTTGTCATTTAATCTTTAGTTATGTCTCAGGAATACACCGCCTGGTTTATGTATTTACTGAACACCTTGTATATAGCCTAATAATAGAAGTCCTTAGTCAACATTCATATAGTTGTTACTGGCGATATGTTTGACAAAATCTAATACATCCAGCTTTAACTCACCTGAATAGTCACTCTCCCAGCTTAACCTACCTGAAGCTCCACCCTCCCAGCTTAAATCATCTGAACACCCTCTCTCTTAGCTTAAGTGAATATTCTCCCCCAGCTTAACTCCTCTAAAGATTCTCCCTCCGAGCTTAACCCAAATTAGTTCAGCTTGTTAATTACCTTACCTTCTGCAATGCCAATAACATCTTTACAGACTCCCAGTTTGGATTTAGAGCTAGAAGGTCGACTGAGAGTGCTCTGCTATCCTTTACTAATGACATCTTAAATTCCTTTGATGACAGTCAGTTCACAGTCGGTATATTCTGGACCTCTCTAAAGCCTTCGATACTGTATTGAATTGAAATGAATTGAATTGAAACAGATATATTTAGCCAGAAAAACACAGATACAGAGTGGATAATAATAACAATATTAACATAGCTGAGCCAGTTGAGAACCTGAGCTCTCTTTTAGTCACCTGATATATACTATACATTTATCTCAAGGAAGTATTATGTAACATTTATTATCATCTGGAATACTGTAGTACAATAGCATGGTGGTAATATAAACATCTCATAATGTTACCACAGTTATCACTTCAATATTGATTTATTTTATTTATTTATTTTTATTTTATTTTATTTTTTATTTTTTTTATATTATAAGCATATACATAAATTACATTGGAATTAAGAGTATAAGTATAATGGGGGAGCAGCAGAACATGGGTTGTACAGTATTAAGGTTGAACAAGAGGACAGAGCTGTCAGGATTATGTCTAGTTGGCAAATATATTTATTGCAATGGTAATTTCTTATCTATTTACATGACAATCTCTGATACAACGGTTTTTATGGTACAATAAAAGCAGGTCGACCATACCATCCTCCCTTCAAAGCTTAAACATTACGGCGTTAGGGGCCTGTCCCACAATTGGTTTACCTCATATCTGTCCAACAGGATGTAGTATGTTTGCTATAATAATCACCAATCTGACTCCTCGTCAGTCTTGTATGGCGCCCCCCAAGGTTCCATTCTCGGTCCAGTACTGTTTTTGTTGTGCATAAACGACATAGTCCATGCCAGCCCACTCATAAAATACAACCTATTTGCAGACGATAATAATTTCTATGCCAACAACTCAGACCTCCATTCCTTGATGAGAACTATGAACACTGAAATGACTAAAGTCAGGACCTGGGTAATACGTAATAAACTGACCTTAAACCTTGAGAAAACCCACTACACGATCTTTCACAGAAGGAAAACTTACCCCCAGACTTGGACCCCCTGTACCTTGGTAATACAGTCCTCAAACGCGAACAAAATACTAAATTCCTCGGAGTTATTGTTGATGAAAAACTTAACTGGAGAAACCACATACAAGCCATTCACAGTGAAGTCAATAAACAGTGTGGTATCATGTATCACACTCGACAGTCACTCACTCTCACAGCAATGAAAGAAATCTATCATGATCTTGTTTACCAACACCTGATACACTGTCACACATTATGGGGGGCCTCTGGCTCTTCAAAAACGCAATCTCTGGTTACTGCACAAAAGAGAGCTGTACGGACAATGACCTACGTGAATAAAAACAGATCACACAAACGAAAAATTTGCTATATTGAAAATGTTAAAATTCGAAGATATTTACACCTACTGCTGTGCCCTCTTTGTTTACAAATCTATCAATCACTTGCTTAACAATAATTATTTCGAGTTCCAGAATAATCAGAGATACAACTTAAGGCACCCAGAGCTACTAAGACCACCCCCCAGGCGCTCCTCTCAGTCCCAGACCTACATAAAATATCATGGTGTGAAGGTGTGGAACAACTTACCTCACCCATCCGAGCAAAGACTACGCTCCCTTCCTTTAAATCATCTCATAAAAAATATCTATTGTCTAAGTATTAATATTTCTTGTAACACCTACTATATTTACAGTACCTGCTTTTATTGTACCATCAAAACCGTTTTGTAAATAGATAAGAAATTACCATTGCAATAAATATATTTACCAACTAGACATAATCCTGACAGCTCTGTCCTCTTGTTCAACCTTAATACTGTACAACCCATGTTGTACTGCTCCCCCATTATACTTATGTTTTTCAATTCTACTGTAATTTATGTATATACTTATAATATAAATAAAAATAAATAAAAAATAATAAATAAATAAAATAAATAAATATTAAAGTGATAACCGTGGTAACATTACGAGATGTTCTTATTACCACCATGCTATTGTACTATTCCAGAAGATACTAAATGTTACATAATACTTCCTTGAGATAAATGTATAGTATATATCAGGTGCCACTAAGAGCCCAGGCTCTCAACTGGCTCAGCCATGTTAATATTGTTATTATTATCCACTCTGTATCTGTGTTTTTCTGGCAAGATAAACGGTTTCAATTCAATTCAATTCAATTCACTCGTTTTATTATATTAGTGCACAGTTTGGGGACGGTATTTTTAGGTTAAAAGCACAAGACTACAAAATAATTCACAAATATTAACATTATTACGTTGGAAATTGTAAAGTTCTTTAATAACAAATTATCTTAAATACTCAAACAAAATTCAAACGCATTCTGACAATAAGGAACGTGTCGCAGGCTTTTTTGTAGGTAAGAGTTCACAGAGTTTCATTTACGGCCGAGCATTGTCTTGAAGTGAATTTTACACTTGTTTCCTGTGAGTTAGTTGTTTGAGTGTGGATACCATTAGGCAGATTCACAAAGTTAGGTGAATATTTAACAGTCGTTTGTGTGTGTGTGTGTGTGTGTGTGTGTAACCCAGGCCTTGAAGATTACAGTATGGTCACAGCATGTCCTCCACTCATCACTGTAAATGATGGATAACAACTGAACCACTGTGTGTGTAGGACGAACAATGGCCGCATATCTTGCCTGGACTGTTTCCTTGTTTCTGTCGACGATACAGAAGACTCATACAGGGGCTTGTGTTGCTCGTCCCCAATGATAACCTTGGTTATGAGAGAAGGAAGATTCATCTATTGCCAAGTTAATCTCTGGATCACCGAGCTTGATTGGATTTGCTTGAAATTGCCTCGTACAAACTTTCCGAGAGAAAAAAAAATGTAATAACTTTTGCAATCAGTCATCGTCTTCTCGGGAATGTTTACATGGCGGCTTGCTATTCCTTCCCCCCACAGATATAATCGTATTAGGCTATTTCTGATGTGACACACGAGACAGAAAATAAAAGATCTACTCCAATATATAAACTGGTTATTATCACATCTGGTGTTGTCTTTGGTCCGACATTCACATAACAAGATCGTCCTTTTTTAGAAATTTAGAATGTATCGCCCAGTTCCTCTGATTATGACTTAGTTTGACAAATCACTCCCCGTTTTAGGAGACCATGTTGTTTCAGGCAATTAAATTTGGTAAAGGATCCTCACCAAACATGGACAGGGCGACGGTCTGGAGTGCGTGGCCCGACATGGTCTAATTGTTTTGTGTCGTCATAGAAAATAATGAAGTTTTCCTTGATTTGTTTTTCACTTCTCACCCCTCCAGAGTTTATTTATATTTAGTTATAAGAGATCTCAGTTTATAATGAATGAAATGTCTCTTAATAATTATTGATGTTAATAATATTTCATTTTTCGTTAATATGAAACAATACAGTACATTACCTTCTGTTATGTACACGAACAGGTATGAACAAGGGTTAATGAACGAGCAGTTGTAGTTATCATGATGATCAGAGAGAGAGAGAGAGAGAGAGAGAGAGAGTAACAAGACCCAAACAGAGATAGAAAGAATAAAACGAATTATAAAGTAAATAAAAGAATCCGATAAAACTTAATATGTAAAAGCGAACCAACCAGCACCTACACACACACACACACACACACACACGCACACACACACACACACACACACACACACACACACACACACACACACACACTATATCTAACTCAACAAACACACACATTTTATTGCCTGAGAAAACACCGTTAACAAATACAATAATACATCTCCTTAAACCAATTCTGAATAGCGACACCACGTTGACTGTGATTCTCCCTCCCCTGGTAACTACAGTATAGATGATTTAAGGCCAATATCCTCACGTCTGGAAATACTGGCTTGTGTAGTCAGTCGTGGTGACCAGAGGAGACAATTTTCACGAGAGGAAAACATAGTGGTAGGATATGTAGCCCATGTTGGCTAGTAAGACCTACATGTTTGCTTGTAGGGCGCCAACTGCCCATGTTTATTAGCTTGTAGGACTATGTTGGCAAACCCCCATATGTTGGTTACTATAACCCACGTTGGCTAGTAGAGACGCATATTGGCGAGTAGGACCCCATGTTGGCTTGTAAGTCCCATTTTAGAGAGGAAGGCTGTGGTCGCCAACCCTTAGACACGAGGATGACACACACACACACACACACACACGTACACAAACACAAACACACACATACACACAAACAAACACACACACACGCATATATAAACAAACCTGTTAAATGGAACTTGTTCAAATACACACATGTTTTAACTCGTATGTTTTCCTGTGTTGAGTCTGTGTGAGTAATGTGGGCAAATATATATATATTTTATTTTGTCATGGTGAGAGTGTAGGTATAATTAGGATTCTGTGTGTGTGATGATTACAGTGAGTATTACAGAATTTATGGAATGTCTGTGAATGTTACAAAAGTTATGTAATATAAGAACATAAGAATGGAGGAAACTGCAGCGGGCCTATTGGTCCATACTGGGCAGTCCCATTTACACCCAACCCCTATTGTTCATATATCCGTCCAACCTATGTTTGAAGCCATCCAGCGTATTCGAGTTAATGATGATATTTGGTAACTTGTTCCACTCATCCACTACTCTATTTCCAAAGCAATGTTTACCTATTTCGCGCCTAAATCTAAATTTTTCTTATTTATAACCATTGTTAAGAGTTCGCTCCTGGTTGGATAGTTTGAGTACCTTTGTAATGTTCCCTTTCTTCAGCCCTGACTTCCATTTATACACCTCGATCATATCGCCCTTCACTCTACATCTCTCGAGGGAGTGCAAATTAAAATGCTTTATCCTGTCTCTGTACTCAAGGTTCCTAATGCCCGGGATTAGTATTGTCATATTCCGCTGAATTCTTTCCAAGGATCCTATATTCATTCGGTAATACGGTGACCAGAATTGAACTACGTAATCCAAGTGAGGTCTCACAAGCGCAAGATACAGTTTTAGGATGACCTCGCTAGTCTTGTAACTAACACTCCTTTGTATGAACCCAAGTACTTTATTAGCCTTATTTCGAGCAAAACACATTGTTTACTTGGCTTAAGATTCCTACTTATCATTACTCCTAAATCTTTCTCGCAGTCGGATTTCTCAATAACATCGTTGTTCATCTGGTATCTGGTATCCCTATTTACATCTCCTATACTGAGTACTTTACATTTGTCCACATTGAATTTCATCTGCCATTTTTCAGACCTTTCGAATTTTTTTTTTAGATCTTCCTGTAGTTTTGCGGAGTCCTCGTCAGATTTAATTACACGCCCTATTTTAGTGTCATCAGCAAATTTACTTTAGTTTCTTTCTACGCCGATATCTATGTCGCTTATGTATATAATAAATAATAATGGTTCAAGTACTGAGCCTTAGGGAAATTCACTAGTGACGTTGCTCCAATTGGATAGTGCAGTTAATGCTCTTTTGCTGTTTCCTGTCCTGTAACCACGCCCTAATCCATTTTAGAATATCTACTTTAATGCCATGAGCCTCCACTTTTCTTATTAGTCTTTCGTGGGAACTCTGTCGAAGGCTTTGCTAAAGTAGAGATATACCACATCATAATTGTGCCCCTCGTCCACTGATTCGAAAACAGATGAAAAGAATGTTAATAGATTAGTTAGACACGAACGCCCGCTTGTGAAGCCATGTTGGGAATCATTGATCAACTAAATAATAATAATAATAATAATAATAAACGGTTTATAAATAGAGTTGCAGCCGGTGGCTGAAAATATACAAACTTACATGTGATTTAGACATAATGATATGCGTTCAATACATTTACAGGGCTGTACAGTACATAAATCAGGAGTTGTTTATTATTTTAACAATAGATGGGATGGTTCTATTCTTATATCTATTGGTGTGGGCTCTTATGGGCTGAATTTTGTTGTATTGGCGGACTGCGCGTGGTGGTTGGGGGGCTGCTGGTGGCAGGAGGTGGCGATGACGAGGGTGGTGCAATAGTTGGCTGCCAAACATTTCCAGTGCTTGGTGGTGGAGGTCACTGAGGGATGGCATTTCCAGGGTGGAGAGAGCGTTGGTGTAGCCCGAGTAGTCAGCGCCTGTGCTTCTCCAGGTGATTTCGAATAGAGTTTGAAATGATTGCTTCCAGTAATTTGCCTACAATTGATGTTAGACTGATTGGACGGTAGTTAGAGGATAGTGAATGATCTATCTCCCTTCTTGAAAATCGGTATTACATTCGCTATCCTCCAGGATTCTGGTACTACACCCGTTTTTAAGGACATGTTAAACAACTTTGCTAAGGGCAGTAATTTGCCTACAATTGATGTTAGACTGATTGGACGGTAGTTAGAGGATAGTGAATGATCTATCTCCCTTCTTGAAAATCGGTATTACATTCGCTATCCTCCAGGATTCTGGTACTACACCCGTTTTTAAGGACATGTTAAACAACTTTGCTAAGGGCATACTAAGCTCTTCCTTATATTCCTTTAATACTCTGGCAAATATCTCATTGGGGCCCGGTGACTTATTAGGCTTTAGTTTGTGTATTTTCTTACTAACATCGTTACTAGTCACTACTATCTCACTTAATTTATTTCTTCACTATCTCCATTTAAAGTCGGTGGCTCGGGTATCATGTTTAAATTTTCGGTGGTGAAAACTGTTGAAAAATATTTATTCAGATTATTGTTCATTTCTCTGTCGTTATCAATTAGCGCGACTGTATTGGTCCAATCTTTTCTCGTGTTTTAGTTTGATACATTTGATAGAATCCATTTGGGTTTGACTTCGCCTCCCTTGCTACCTTCAGTTCATTATTCCTCTTGGCTTTTCTTATCTCGGTCTTAACCCTACCGGCCAATACCTTATAATAATCTCGGAGATAAACTTCACCACGTTTTATTCTCCTACCTATAGCCCTCCTTTGTCTAATTATATTCTTTAAATAATTATTTATCCATTTAGGGTCATTGTTGTTTGATCTGCATTTTCTGTATGGTATGTTCTGCCTTGGTGCATTAAGTAACTCCTTATTTAAATTGTTGTGGAACTCGTCAACCTCAGATCTAGTTATCAGGTCATCCTCAACCGTCAAGTCTCCAGATAAGGTTGAAGTCGCCTTCTGTCGTTACATTGTGTGAGGTCACCTCATGTGAGGTCATGTAATTCCCCCCCCCCAAGGGTGTACTCCTCTCGGCTGCCTCTTCAAACCATCAAAGTTTGCCCTTCTGAAATCTAGGACTTTAGTGGAATTTTCCTTGCAGCTGTCTTGAAATTCTAACTGGAATCTTATTTCTTTGTGATCACTTAGCAAGTTTTTTCCCTACCTCGACATTACTAATGAGGTTTTCTCTGTTTGACAGAACTAAATCGAGTATATTATTACCCCGAGTGTGTTCGATTATATGTTGGCTTAGGAAACAGTCTTGGATTGTTTCAAGAAAATCCTCTTATTCTGAGTTACCCATAAGGTCAACCCAATCTAATTGGCTAAAGTTAAAGTCGCCTACTATACAGACTTTGCTATGTATGGAATCCCTGCGCATTTCATCCCAAATAAGTCGCTCATTAACTCTAACAAGATTAGGAGTCTATACATTACTCTATACTTCTATACAATTTGTTTCTGTATTCCGCTCATTTTTTATTTCCTTATTTATTTCACACTTCAGATTATCCCTGACATAGATTGCTACTCCGCCTCCTTTCTTAATCTGGCCTATCGGTATGGAATAATTTATAACCTGCAATTTGGTATTCGACAGGTAACTCACGTGAGTCTAGGTCTATCCATGTTTCGGTTAATGCTATTTTATCGATTTTTGCGGTACATACCAATGCCCTGATTTCATGCATTTTGTTTCTCATACTTCTACTGATTGCATAGTAGACATTTAAGTTAGTCGTGTTCTGAATCCTCTCTCTGTTGCGTTTAGGTTTTAACTCCCTGCCTAATTTAGTTTTGTTATCATTCCTAGCACTATTTCCCTGTTACCTTTCACTTTGTTTACCCGCTCCCACTGCAGTCTCCTCCAGCCTCGTGCTCATATGTTCCCCTAGCAGTTTAAAGACATCGACATCTTTTGAACTGCCCTCTTGAGAGATCCAGCCAGGGTTACCACCCCATGCCTAGACAGATGCACTCCATCCCTAGCATAAAAGTCCCTTCTGCCGTAAAAGTTGTCCCAGTTGTCAATGAATGGGACTTGCAATATCTGTCAAGACGGCCGTTGACATCAATTGCCCTTGACAATCATTCATTGCCAACACACCCTCATCCTATTTTTATTTTTACCACAAAAAGCTCTGTCCAGGTACCGTACCTGGGAATCGCCAACAATTAAGGTTTTCGTACCTTCCTTGTCAGCCCTGTCCCTGACTATGCTAACGTCCAATTCGTCTTTCGAAGAACTGAAAGAGTTGGTACACTTAGCTGTTGTTGTCATATCCTTGGTGTGTTTTTTCACCACCAGTTTGGTCGTCCCTCTCCTCACAACCTTCCATTCGCCTGAGTTTTCGTCAGACACGGGCTTTCCTTGTCTCGTTTCTTTATTCATCCTCGCTATCACTTCCTTTAATTTCAAGATTTCTTCCTTGGCCCTCTCTAACTCGGCCCTCTAAAGGGCACAGCCCTGTTCACAAGTAGCACTAGCCATTACTGACAATTAATCCCCGGGAGCTAAACTTGTCGTGACCTTTCCTCTAGTGAGGTCAGTGAACGCCGATGAACACTTCTCTGGAATAATATAAATTATTTACTTAAATATTAACAAAAGCATCAAATCAAAATATACATGCAATAAACACATCAAATATGCTGTACCTTGTACAGCCAGAGACACATCATACATAGGATACAGATACATTACCAGGTGTGAATAACTATGTATTATTCACAAGTTTTTAACTCAATGTACAGGTGTTTATACAACGTTAGGGTCACAGCTCATTACTCAACAAAGACCTTTATGTTTGAAAGTATATTAATTGTTGTTTTTTTATTCACTCAAACGAAAATATAAAACAGTGAGGTAATTATTTATTTCATTTCTTATTAATGATTTTTCGCGCCATTGGTTCGTATCTAGTTTATAAACGGCATACCTGTACTGGTCTGTATATATTGCCAAACATTCTCTTCTGCTCAGTATTGATTATGGTGACATCTGTTGGTAATAGGTTAAGTTGAGTTTGGTTTGGTTTGGTTTGGTTTGGTTTGGTTAGGTTAGGTTAGGTTAGGTTAGATTAGGTTTGTAGAGTATGATGACTTAACGCCCTTGAGTACGTTGGTATACCCCCACAGTTCCATATTATGATTATTATTATTATTATTATTATTATTATTATTATTATTATTATTATTATTATTATTATTATTATTATTATGATTATTATTATTATTATTATTATTATTATTGTTTATTTATTTTTTATTTATGTATGGTACAGTTGCCTCCACATGAACGTTACACAGCTTAGGAGTGTGTGAGGACACAGGTACGAGATGTAGCATCGCAGCGCTGTAGTCATGGGCGTGAAACTGTGGATTACCCTGTTGGCTAGTTCCCTATAGTTCAGTCCTAATTCACTTGGTCGTGGCTACACATCATAAACACGTTCTTGTGGAGGCAACTGTATCTGTACATGTGGTGTTATAACAGTTTTGTGACACTATACAGTACTTAGGATGGCCCAGGCAACCAGTGATTGTAAGATAATAGTATGTGTGTGTGTGTGGGTGTGTGTGTGGGGTGGGGTGGGGTGTGGGGGTGTGTGTGTGTGGGTGTGTGTGGGTGTGTGGTGTGTGGGGGGTGTGGGTGTGTGTGTGTGTGTGTTGGAGAATATTGTTTCTCATGCTCGTATCGTCAGCCCGGACTTTACCAGCCAATCCTTTTCCTCCTCCTCATAATAGAAGAAATTTGATGTTGGGACCTGGGAGAATTCCTTTGCTTTCTTTGGGTTTAGTGAAGCAGGCGGGTGCGTTCTCACATCTCCAGTTGGGGGAAAATTTTCAAGGAAATATCTTTTAATAACCATCTTGTAGGTTGAGTGAACACGTGAGATTCTCCTTCACGTCTCTGGTCAACCCTGCCAGCCCTCACCATCAATCATCTTTGTGTAAATAAGCTAATTGCATCACGTGACGTCACCAGTCTGTTAGGGGAAACTCATAAGGGTGCGAGGATCTGGCAACCTGCTTCTGAGAAACTTGGGTGTTAGTGAACTCGGCGGGGTGAAGGACACACTTCAAACTGTATCGGCGAGTGCGAGAGTTGAGGCTAACTTGGCCTCAAGTATAAGTTGCCAACTGGAGTTTTAGGGGGAGAAAAATTTCATTTTGTTTCATATTTTTTATAGAATACCCAGAGTTTAGTTCCTGGAGGGAGATAAGTAGAGGAGAACTGAGAGAGGGAGAGAGAATAAGCGATAAAAGATGGAATAGAGGAGAGAGACTGGATATATATATATATATATATATATATATATATATATATATATATATATATATATATATATATATATATTACTAACAACGAAAATATGCTAAATTAGTTTAATTAAAGACACGATCGTAAGAGCACCTTGGTGAAATAACTGTCGCTACACGTGTTCTGTTGTCACTAGTTAACAACACTATCTTTAACACGATTTTTTGAGTTAGGATCTCGACCCCTGAACCTTCCATTAGTTAAGGCCTGGGAGCCATACTGTACATAACACACTTTACAGGGAGATTTGGCCCAAAAGCTGAGTTATAATTCTTATGACTCCTTCCTGCTGGAGGGTGGGAAAATGGCGGTGTTTTTTCCGCTGCTGACGGAGGCTGTGAGGCAGACTTACAACGTAAACAACTTAACACAAGTTGGTGGAGGCTTTCTAACACTATCGTAACCCACTGCTTTTTCAGGTTATATATATATATATATATATATATATATATATATATATAGATATATATATATATATATATATATATATATATATATATATATATATAACTTACAATACCCTCTCTTCCTCTCGGATTCTTCCCCGTTAGTTCTGTGACACACTGCTCACAGTCCTCCTTCATCTGGGTGTTCCTCCGCTCTTGTCATTCATCCTACACGGTCCTCCTCCTATCTTATCAAGTGTTTTTCCTCCTTCTGCCTTCCACCTGTTTCCTCCAGACTTTTCTTGCCTCCAGTCCTCTCCCCCTCGCCCCACTTATCGTTCTTCTGTATTACCGGGTACACCTTTATCCTCCATAATTCCCTCTTATTGTCTCCATGTTTTTATTCCTTCTTTTATCTTTCTCTGCTCTGTCATATTGCCATCACCATCGTTGCCCATTGTCTCTCCCAGGTAAATAGAGCTATTATTACCTCTCTTACCGTTAGTACCTTTCTTATTTATATCCAAATACGAATCATTCTCACCCCCCCCTTCCAGCCTAGCCCTACTATCTCCGCTAATTTCATTCTTAATCCCTGTGTAGTTTTTTTTTACAAGACCTGTTACTTACTCCACTTGTGTTGTTCTCTATACCATTTCCTTACTCTCCTTCACGGCCAACAGCGTATGAGATTTCATTTTCTTCATCCCTTCCTGGTCCTTCACCCACCTGTTGATTATTACCTTTACTCTTATAAACAGGTGAGAGCTTAAGGCACTTCCCTGTTCGATAAGACACTCCACTTCACACTCTTCAGAAGTTTCCGCACTTCTACATTGCCTCAATCATCATCTCTCCTTCATCACTTTCCACACCTCTTGACGCCAGGGTTCGGTTCTCTCAGTGCCGTATCGTGTGTCTCTTCCAGGTCCTGTAATGTTACTGATTTAAGTTTAATTAATTTAATATGAAAGCTGTTTTTGTTTTGTTAAAGTATAAAGGTGTTTATCTTTGTGCTCTCTTCCATTTCTCTTCGCCTCATTGTTGCTTCACTCTCTCTCTTTTACAGGTACTTTAACGGGCAATGTTCGGTGGATTTGGTATTCTGTGTCCCGCCGGCAAGGCCGTGGGCTCGTAACACTTGTCTTGTCCACGGTGCCCACCGTTTCTGTGTGGATGTCGGTCACACTAGAATAACCCGTTATAGTATATCCTTCTTTCCTCACACAGCCAAACTGTGGAATGCTCTGCCTTCTTCTGTGTTTCCATCCTCTTACAATCTGTCTCACTTCAAAACGCTGGTTTTCTAGCATCTTTGTGGTGTAGATTAACATATTCTTTTTCTCTTCTATTTTTTTCTTTCTACTCTTATTTTTTCGCCCCCCAGGCCCCGTTGTGGTTCGATGACCTGTGCCCGGGTGGGCTATTTCCCACCAAAAATATATATTTGAGTTATCCCTTTCTAACTACAAAATGGAGAGAGAATGGGATGTACATTGTACAGTAATATTGAAGTCAGCATTTATTATTAAAGATATTAAGAATCTTTATAATATTGACGCTGTTTTGAAATGTAAACTAATCTGAAGTATTGTGTAAACAAGTAGAATATTTAATAAATCCTATGAAATAGTTCTCAAGTCATAGATTACTGTATACTGTAACTCTTGAGGTAATACTTTATCCCATGAACCGAAGTTAATGTAATTCTCATGAATATTTGACAGCATTTAGAAAGTAATAGACGAAAGATTAATGATGGTAGATTAATAAAAAGTCAAAGACAAATATTAATGTGTGTTGTATGTCTCGTTAGAAGTTATTTCTGGACTTATGAGAATTCTTTTTCATTATTAACCATATGATAAGTGTTAAGAAGACTGGGCAATTTATATGATTACTTTAATTTTTATATAATATCTTTGAGATATTTTCTCCGTGTTTTATAACATTATTTTAACATTTCTGTGCAGTGAAAAATTTAAACTTGGTATCAATATAATTTTTTTTTTAATTCTTCATTGGTGATCTTTTTCTTTAGGATCTTAGATAAGTTAACATAAATATTGATAACATTATTTTAAAAGCTGTTGCTACCAAGACTTACCAATTGTCCACCGCTCAAACATAAACTAAACCTTGTCCTAATTACAAACAACAGGGAATATTCTCAAAGATCTGGTAGTAATATCACCACACAGGTATCAGCTTTGTGGGATTAATTCTGAATTATCGTCTTTTAGTAATAATAATACTACAATCCACTAACTGTAACATCTATACCAGATCTCTTATCTTCACTTCCCCTTTCCTTCCCCTTCTAAATTTATATTGCTTCATTTCAATTTAGTCTTCCCCAACATCTAATTCATGACTCTGAGATCTGTTGTAAACCACTTCAGCGTCTGAGTAAGTTGGGTAACAGAGACATATAATCCTGGTGGCTGTGAGTCTTCCTCTTTTCCAGTGATCATTCCCGCCATCTGCCAGTGTCTTCCCCGGCATGAGATACACATAAAAGTTTCTTCTACACCACACACCTCCTGCACCACACACCTCCTGCACTACACACCTCTTACACCACACACCTCTTACACCACACGCCTCTTATACCACACACCTCCTGCACCACACACCTCCTGCACCACACACCTCCTGCACCACACACCTCCTGCACCACACACCTCCTGCACCACACACCTCCCCACACCACACCTCCTGCACCACACACCTCCTGCACCACACACCTCACACCACACACCACACACCTCCTGCACCACACACCTCCTATACCACACACCTCCTACACCACACACCTCTTACACCACACACCTCTTACACCACACACCTCTTACACCACACACCTCCTTCACCACACACCTCCTGCCCACACACCTCTTACACCACACACCTCCTGCACCACACCTCCTGCACCCACCACACACCACACACACTCACACACACACACCTCCACACACGCCTCCTGCACCACACACCTCCACACCACACACCTCCTGCACCACACACCTCCTGCACCACACACCTCCTGCACCACACACCACCACACACCTCCTGCACCACACACTCCTGCACCACACACCTCCTGCACACATTTCTATACCACACACCACACACCTTTACACCACACCTCCTTGCACCACACACCTCCTGCACCACACACCCTCACCACACCACACACACACACACACCTCCTGCACCACACACCCATGCACCACACACCTGCACCACACACAGCACCACACACCTCCTGCACCACACACCTCCAGCACCACCACACCTCTTGCACCACACACCTCCTGCACCACACACCTCCTGCACACACCTCCTGCACCACAGATCTCCACCACACCTCCTGCACACACACACCTCCACACCACACACCTCCTGCACCACACACCTCCCACCATACACCTCACACCACACACCTCCTGCACCACACTCCTGCACCACACACCTCTGCACCACACACCTCCTACACCACACACCTGCACCACACACCTCCTGCACCACACCTCTTGCACCACACACCTCCACCACACACCTACACACACACACCACACACACACACCACACCGCACCACACACCTCCTGCACCACACACACACCACACACTACCCCAACACCACACACATCTCCTGCACCACACACCCACACACACTCCTGCACACCTCCTGCACACACACACACCTCCACACCACACAGCCACACACCTCCTGCACCACACACCTCCAGCACCACCACACACCTCCAGCACCACCACACACCTCCAGCACCACCACACCTCTTTCAACACCACCACACCTCTTTCAACAGTACCACACCTCTTTCAACACCCTGCTGGTGTTTACTCAGCTATTCACACCATCTCTACAATCAGTTCATCACCTCCAGCTAGTTTCTTGCCCTTCATCGTATAAAGTGCTCTTCCCACTTGTTCTGTTGTTATGCTCCTTACCTCTTACTGTCTTCTCACTACGTCTGGTATATAATGTTCTACAGCATCTCTCTTACCCATGTGGATTCAACAGGTCTTGAAAATATACTCGTCATACTGGCCGCTCCACCGTCTTTTCTTTATTTATTTTTTAAAATTTTAACATTTGGTTTAGTCTTTCCTGCCTTTTATTTTTTGCTCTTGCCACATTTCATCCTCCCAATATTTTCATACAGTTCTTTTCATTTTATTTCTTGTTTTTCTTATTTGTTCTCTTTATTGTTTTATCTATCTCCTTGTTTCTCCTTGTCTCAGTCACTCTCCCCCCCTTGCCCCTCCGTCACGTTTCTTCTCGAGTTTCTTCCAAGCTTCTTATTTTTTCTCTCGTGCTGTGTGAACCATTTTTTTTATTCTGTCGCCGTTTTTTCTTTCTATCTTGTGTGTGTTTCTCAGATGTTCGGCCGCTTGTCCCCGCAGCTGTGGATACAAACCCTTAAAAGATATTCATTCTCCTTCTACCTTCATTTTTTCTTTCTCCAATTCTCCCATCGTTCTCCTTCTATTTCTCTCCCTCTTGTCTCTCTAGTTCTCCCATCGTTCTCCTTCTATTTCTCTCCCTCTTGTCTCTCTACTTCTCCCATCGTTCTCCTTCTATTTCTCTCCCTCTTGTCTCTCTAGTTCTCCCATCGTTCTCCTTCTATTTCTCTCCCTCTTATCTCTCTACTTCTCCCATCATTCTCCATCTATTTCTCTCCCTCTTGTCTCTCTAGTTCTCCCATCGTTCTCCTTCTATTTCTCTCCCTCTTGTCTCTCTAGTTCTCCCATCGTTCTCCTTCTATTTCTCTCCCTCTTGTCTCTCTACTTCTCCCATCGTTCTCCTTCTATTTCTCCCCCTCTTGTCTCTCTAGTTCTCCCAACGTACTTCCCTTCCTTATCGTCATCTCTATCTCTCCAATTACGAGCAGACAACATTGGCTTAGACTGACGTGTCGTGTGTTGGTCGGTATTCTCCCGTTGGTACTCATTCACCACTGCTGACTTCTCTTACCAGTTACCAGGTCGATCTCAGTGCTGTTGTTGCCTATTGTATAAATCACGTGGTGGAGTTCGTGTTTGTTTTTTTTTCTTTCTTGGAGGGGGAAGGGGTTTGCTACAGCCAGACTCTTCCTAGAAAGATTCTGTGTAACTAGATCTCTCTCTCTCTCTCTCTCTCTCTCTCTCTCTCTCTCTCTCTCTCTCTCTCTCTCTCTTTTATTATTATTGTTGTTATTGTTATTATTATTATTATTATTACTTCATACTAACCTCAGTCTAACTGGAGTATATAGTCAAAGGCTCAACTTGCAGTACATATATCCTAACCTATAGCCTGAACTCACCTAACCTAATTTATCCTCTCCTAACCAATCCTAACCTTATCTTGACCTGACGTGAACTGACTTGACTTATCGTAACCTAACCTAACTTAATCTATTCTAAACAAAGCTGACCTAACCGAACTTAATCAGATTCTAAACATAACATAACATAACATAACACTAGGGCACCAAATATCACGATCATCATATTTGTGTTACAAGTTTCGATCAAGACAACACAATGTTTCCTTTACCGGCCTCGTCAAGGTCCCGGGAGGGTCAGGTGTCTTGAGGAAAGTGAAAAGGTAAAAGGTCAGTACCAGAGGTCAGTGATTTGTCAGCCCCCACAGGGAATCATTACCTCTAAAGTTTCACAGGAGAAATTCATAGCCCAATGTTTACCAAATTTTCGCAGCTGGTCAGTTTAAGCCAAGAATAACCTGTGTGATTTCTTGGGGAATACTGAACAGGCATCAAGGTCAAAGGTCACCTAGAAGAATGAATTTCTCTCTCCTCCATCCTAAGTTTTCCTCCAGCCATTATGAAATGATTACGCTTGGCTGTGTTGTTTTTAGAACGAATGAAGATTTTGGGGAGGCAACATCAGACATTGGTTAAGGTCATGGGTCATCAACGAGGCATCACAGTTACTGACCGTCCACCACCAGGGTTTACAATTGAATAAGGTCATCTCATGTGACCAATTGTTGCCGACCATCTTACCTCAGTCACCACCGACCATCTTACCTCAGTCACCACCGACCATTTTACATCAGTCACCACCGACCATTTTACCTCAGTCACCCCCGACCATTTTACCTCAGTCACCACCACACCATTTTACCTCAGTCACCACCGACCATTTTACCTCAGTCACCCCCGACCATCTTACCTCAGTCACCCCCGACCATCTTACCTCAGTCACCACCGACCATTTTACCTCAGTCACCCCCGACCATCTTACCTCAGTCACCCCCGACCATCTTACCTCAGTCACTACCAACCATCTTACCTCAGTCACTTACCTCAGTCAACCATCTTACCTCCGTCACCCCGACCACCTTACCTCCAGTCACCCCGACCATCTTACATAGTCACCACCGACTATCTTACCTCAGTCACCCCCAACCATTTTACCTCAGTCACCCCGGACCATCTTACCTCAGTCACCCCGACCATCTTACCTCAGTCACCACCGACCATCTTACCTCAGTCACCACCGACCATCTTACCTCCAGTCACCACCGACCATCTTACCTCAGTCACCACCGACCATCTTACCTCACCACCGACCATCTTACCTCAGTCACCCCGACCATCTTACCTCAGTCTCCAGCCTCAGTCACCACCGACCATCTTACCTCAGTCACCACCGACCATCTTACCTCAGTCACCCCCGACCATCTTACCTCAGTCACCACCGACCATCTTACCTCAGTCACCACCTACCATCTTACCTCAGTCACCCCCGACCATCTTACCTCAGTCACCACCGACCACAACCATCATCTGATCTTTACCTCAATAAACACTCAAATACAAATTATAGAATTAATTATCAATAATTTTCTTTCAGCCAAAACGGGGAAAAAACCAACGATAATTGATATGTTTCCTCGAAGTCAGTTTGTGTTTTTGTTAACATAGTTCTTACACCCTCCTTATATTGTCATTGGCTCCATATTAAGACACTCTTCACCTGGCAATGTTTTGGGGGATTTTTTATTTTTATTTTTTCCAATATTTAATACATCAGATTTCAAAAACTATATAGAAGTTTTTGTTTTATTTCAGGTATGAAGGACGAAGACACCTGGAATATACACCTCTACTGACTAATAGTATTTGTGTTATCATAGGTACAAAACTTTTAAAATTTCTGAAACGCATGAGTGAAAAAGTGAAAAACCTAACTTATGTTTCCTTTATTTTCAGAAGCGATGTCCATCGGTGTCCAAAATAGGTAAATAAAAGTATTCTTTGTTGATATAAATTTTGAATTATTGGCATCTATTTTCTTCACTTTTCACATAGTTAGAATACAGTGAAAATATATACAGCACTACTCAGACCTGTAGCTGTAGTCCTGTAGCCCAGTTTGTAACAATATTCTAAAATTTACAACTCGCGTGCTGTAAATACTGTATCCCGTGCTTTACCACCGTGTTATGTGTCTCTACCACCGTGTTATGTATCTTGACCACCGTGTTATGTGTCTCTACCACCGTGTTATGTGTCTCTACCACCGTGTTATGTGTTTCTACCACCGTGTTATGTGTCTCTACCACCGTGTTATGTATCTCACCACCGTGTTATGTGACACTACTATTATGTCTCTACCACCGTGTTATGTGTCTCTACCACCGTGTTATGTGTCTATACCACTGTGTTATGTGTCTCCCACCGTGTTACGTGTCTCTACCTGTGTTATGTTTCTCTACCACCGTGTTATGTCTCTACCACCGTGTTATGTGTCTACCACCGTGTTATGTGTCTCTACCACCGTGTTATGTGTCTACCACCGTGTTATATTTCTCTACAGTTATGTGTCTACCACCGTGTTATGTGTCTCCAACACCGTGTTATGTGTCTCTACCACCGTGTTATGTGTCTACCACCGTGTTATATTCTCTACCACCGTGTTATGTGTCTACCACCGTGTTATATTTCTCTACCACCGTGTTATATTTATCTACCACCGTGTTATGTGTCTCTACCACCGTGTTATATTTCTCTACCACCGTGTTATGTGTCTCTACCACCGTGTTATATTTCTCTACCACCGTGTTATATTTATCTACCACCGTGTTATGTGTCTACCGTGTTATATTTCTCTACCACCGTGTTATGTGTCTACCACTGTTATATTTCTCTACCACCGTGTATTTCTCTACCACCGTGTTATGTGTCTCTACCACCGTGTTATGTGTCTCTACCACCGTGTTATGTGTCTCCAACACCGTGTTATGTGTCTCTACCACCGTGTTATGTGTCTCCAACACCGTGTTATGTGTCTATACCACTGTGTTATGTGTCTCCCACCGTGTTACGTGTCTCTACCTCCGTGTTATGTGTCTCTACCACAGTGTTATGTGTCTCTACCTCCGTGTTATGTGTCTCTACCACCGTGTTATCTGTCTCTACCACCGTGTTATCTGTCTCTACCACCGTGTTATGTGTCTCTGCCACCGTGTTATGTATCTCCCTCAACACATGAAGTTGTGTTATCTCGCTTCACTCACACACACACACACACCTTAAAATTTTACGACAACGAATTAAAACTGTTTCACTGTGTGTGTGTGTGTGTGTGTGTGTGTGTGTGGAGGGATTTTGGGATTTTCTCAGATATTTGTCTCTGGATATGTCATGTAATGCTGTTCTTGGACATATCTTATACCATCATTATCCTCATCACCATCTTGTTATACCATCATTATCCTCATCACCATCTTTTATTATCATCATCATCATCATCGTTGTTGTTGTTGTTTTTGTTGTTGTTGTTGTTGTTGTTGTTGTTGTTGTTGTTGTTGTTCCTGGTTAAATACATCATTCCCTACATCTCTCTCAAATATTCTCACATATTATAACGGGTGACATATTTCACACTAATACACAACACCACCATATTTATTATTCTCGTGGCCAAACTTTCCTCATATTCTTTTTTTTTTTTCCCCACACGGCGCCTCGTCCACAGTAATAAATATCTGAGGTAGTGTGAACAGAACAAGACACTAGCCTCGGGTATTCTGTAAATGGAAAGTTGAGGCGGATGATTTAGAGGGAGTGAGCAGAGAGAGACTGGGAACCCACCTATGGTAATCACTTAACAAACAGGCCAGATTACAACGCCTCTGGATGCTGATATAAATCTATGTTCAATTGTTCGTTTATCATTATTGTAAAAGAAAAGAAAAAGGAAGGTTACATCCCAACACTATATTGTGAACAAGGACAAACGTCATTTGAATTGGTCATTTAGGTCCATCGGCTGGTTGATAATGACAATACTGGTCACCTTACTGTAACAATTAACGTTGCTCGCTGACTGTGTAACTCATTGACACACACACACACACACACACACATACGAAAAAAAACCTCTACAACAGTTGCAATTAAGTGGACGGGAGCGGTGGCACCAGACCTGTGAGGACGCCCCATTGATTGGCTTCATTTTTCCCCCAACACACAGACACCATTTGTCAATATACACAATTAGCGAGACGTAAGAACTGCCGTCGATTTTTCAAGAGGGAAATTTGATGTTGTTTTTTGGATGATATTTGATAGACGCCTTTGTGAAGAATATTAGAAAAAATTGTTTTCTCTTTATCTGTCTGACTCTCTGTCTATCTGTCTGTCTGCCAGTCTGTCTGTCTGTAAGCTTCACGCCACCAGGAGACGCACCAGTTATATTGTTATTCCCTCATTGCTGTAGGACATCTGCTACACAACACTGGCAAATAGAAATCGTAATTCGTTTTGAAGTTTGGATTCTCGCTGCTATGAATATATAATATATTCTCTTATATCTGGCTTATACAAGTATTGGCCGGATATACCATGTGGTGTAATATACGCTATTGGCCGGATATATCAAGTGGTGTAATATACACAGTACTTAGCCGGATACACAAATTAATAATATATAATTCTCCTCTTTGCAAAATATACAAAGTGGTTAATTTCCTGTTGGCATCTCATATACTTCTGTGTGTCATTTTAAAATAATTCTAGGAGTGTTTTGTTTTTTAATCTTTCTTTTCTTTGTTTTAAAACTAATATATACGAGTCGAAATAAAATGAGACGTGACGCTTCAAATCTTGAATATATTAGATCCCGAAGTCCGTCTTAACACACAGGAGTTACGACGCCTTTTTCACAATATAATTTCACCTGGGAATTCGGTCTGTGTGTGTGTGTGTGTGTGTGTGTGTCTTTGTTTATTTTATTGTGTTTGTGTTTATTTGTTTTGTATACTTGTGTGTTTGTTTCAATGTTAAATCTTAGTTATTATGTTCACCTGTAACTTTTTGCTATTATTATTATTATTATTATTATTATTATCATTATTATTATTACTATTATTATTATTATTATTATTATTATTATTATTATTATTATTATGCTCGTTCTTCATTTCTTCTCATCTTAATTATTTCCCAAACTTTACAAAAAAATCATAAAAGAAAAACAGTGTTCCAAAACTTACGTGAAAACATAAACATATATCTGAAGTCAATAAAAGCCAAAGAATAATAATGTCTTTTATGATACAAATTGTTCCTAGAAATGGTCCTTTAATGCTCACGGACAAGACTTTACTTAATTGTTTACAGTAACCTAACCTAACCTAACCTAACCTAACCTAACCTAACCTAACCTAAACCTAACCTAACCTAACCTAACCTAACCTAACCTAACCTAAACCTAACCTAACCCAAACTTTAAATACAATCTCTACTTCACTTCACATATTCAGACAAATTGTAATATATTAAGACAAGGAAAAACATCAGTAACTCGAATATTTCTCAAAGAATCTATACCCGGACGCTTTCACAGAACCCGAGGGAAACAAGGCGCTGAGAAATATAAACAGAAAAATATGAACAGCGGTAAAAGAAAGCTTGAAAGTATATTTGCATGGTGAGTGTAGTTTCGTTCCTCACACACACACACACACACACACACACACACACACACACACACATACGTATAGAGAATAAAGAGACACAAATCCATCTTTACGAGCCATAAAGTCATTGGTCACGACTCGGGCAACCATCAACTGTTACCCATCATGATGATTGTCTGACTCGGCTCACCAAGTTCATGATGGCCATTTCCTGTACTCGGGTTTCTTCTCAAAGGTTCCTACGTCTTCTCAAAGGGTCCTACGTCTTTTCAAAGGGTCCTACGTCTTTTCAAAGGGTCCTACGTCTTCTCAGAGGTTCCTACGTCTTCTTAAAGGGCCCTACGTCTTCTCAAAGGGTCCTACGTCTTCTCAAAGAGTCCTACGTCTTTTCAAAGGGTCCTACGTCTTCTTAAAGGTTCCTACGTCTTCTCAAAGGGTCCTACGTCTTCTCAAAGGGTCCTACGTCTTTTCAAAGGGCCCTACGTCTTCTCAAAGGGTCCTACGTCTTTTCAAAGGTTCCTACGTCTTCCCAAAGGGTCCTACGTCTTCTCAAAGGGTCCTACGTCTTCTCAGAGGGTCCTACGTCTTCTCAAAGGTTCCTACGTCTTCTCAAAGGGTCCTACGTATTCTCAAAGGGTCCTACGTATTCTCAAAGGGTCCTACGTCTTCTCAAAGGGTTCTACGTCTTTTCAGAGGTTCCTACGTCTTTTCAGAGGTTCCTACGTCTTCTCAAAGGTTCCTACGTCTCCTCAAAGGGTCCTACGTCTCCTCAAAGGGTCCTACATTTCTTTTCTTCATAACTGTAGATGTAAAAACGTTATTTTACTGGTTTATTAAAATTTTGTCTCAAAGATGAATCATCGGATTATCAAAAGGGTGAAGCTGCATCACAATTAGTTCTATAAAAATACGACCAATTATCTGATTTTAACCGAAATTCAAGAATTCTATCCAAAATGGCATGTACATTACAGAGAGACTCTACTTTATCTGCAAACTTTCACATAGTACCATTATGAAGACAAACGTTCACATAACACTATCAAGAAGACAAACGTTCACATAACACCATCAAGAAGACAAACGTTCACATAACACCATCAAGAAGACAAACGTTCACATAACACCATCAAGAAGACAAACGTATAGACTACAAACGTTTACATGTTATCTTCAAGAAAATAAACATACAAAGTCTTGCTGAGAGCCGTTCCCTTGTTACCCCATTCGTCAGCGTCATCTTGATGGGGAGGGCTGACATCATGGTCCTATGGGAGAAATATTATAGTGTTTTTTCTGTGTATATGTTGTGGAGGGGGAAGGTCGGCTCAATCTAGGAGCACGAGGGGGAGGGGGAAATGAAGCTTTTGTTTAAATGAAAAAAGTCAGATAGGGAGAGAAGAATTGAGATATTGAGAAGGATGGAGAGACGGATAATTAGGGAGGTAGGATGGAGAGACGGGTGGTGAGGGAAGTAGGGTGGAGAGACGGATGGTTTGGGAAGTAGGATGGAAAGACGGATAGTTAGGGAGGTAGGATGGAGAGACGGATAGTTAGGGAGGTAGGATGGAGAGACGGATGGTTAGGGAGGTAGGATGGAGAGACGGATAGTTAGGGAAGTAGGATGGAGAGACGGATGGTTAGGGAAGTAGGGTGGAGAGACGGATGGTTAGGGAAGTAGGATGGAGAGACGGATAGTTAGGGAGGTAGGATGGAGAGACGGATGGTTAGGGAAGTAGGAAATGGGTAGAAAGATGGATGGAGAGGTAATACTTTTTTTTTAACAGGTAAGGAAATATAGTATCTGACCTTTAAAAACTGTAAAACTAACTGTATTTTAATTTTGATTCTTGTATGTACACAAATTTACTGCTATCCTCATAACAATAAACGTTTTGATCCTATATGCTGTAAAATCTTTTGAGTCCCACGGTGTATAAGGGAAATAATAAAGGGTTGGATCCTATATGCTATAAGATCATTGAATCCCACGGTGTATAAGGGAAATAATAAAGGGTTGGATCCTATACGCTGTAAAATCATTGAGTCCCACGGTCTATAAGGAAACAAACCTCCTTTATCTTCAATATAAATAATCACTCGTATAAGAGGTATGAATGAGATCGTAAACCTGTGTTGTGGTGATGCGTGTCGTCGGCTATACTGATGAAGATGTGATATAACTCAAGTTAGTACGGGATGTGTAGCAGCTTATGACTCTCTCTCTCTCTCTCTCTCTCTCTCTCTCTCTCTCTCTCTCTCTCTCTCATATATATACTACATATATATATCGTTTTCTATCTCTCTCTCTCTCCCTATCTCTTTTTTCTCTTTCTCCTTTTCTCTCTCTTTTCTCCTTTTCTCTCCTTTTTCTCTTTCCCATTTTCTCTCTCTCCCTCATTTTCTCTCTCTCTCTCTTTCTCTCTCTCTAGCATTGTCATCGTGGCAGAACAATTATTTATTTATTACAAATCTCATGAATACATCAACATTACTATCTCGTTTAAGACAAAAGGTTATTGAGGAGGTTCACTGGTTCACTGGTTCGTTGGTTCATTGGTTCATTGGTTCACTGGTTCATTGGTTCGTTGGTTTACTGGTTTGTTGATTCAGTGAACCAACGAACCAATGAGGTTCGTTGGTTCACTGATTCATTGGTTCAATGGTTCAATGGTTCACTCTCACAGCAATGAAATAAATCTATCATGATCTTGTTTACCAACACCTGATACACTGTCACACATTATGGGAGGCCTCTGGCTCTTCAAAAACACAATCTCTGGTTACTGCACAAAAGAGAGTTGTACGGACAATGACCTACTTGAAAAAAAACAGATCACACAAACGAAAAATTTGCTATATTGAAATTTTTAAAATTCGAAGATATTAACACTTACTGCTGTGCCCTCTTTGTTTACAAATCTATCAATCACTTGCTTGACAATAATTACTTCCAGTTCCGGAATAATCAGAGATACAACTTAAGGCACCCAGAGCTACAAAGACCACCCCCCATGCGCTCCTCTCAGTCCCAGACCTCCATAAAATATCATGGTGTGAAGGTGTGGAACAACTTACCCCCAACCATCCGAGCAAAGACTACGCTCCCTTCCTTTAAATCATATATAAAAAAATATCTATTGTCGAAGTATTAATATTTCTTGTAACACTTACTATATTTACAGTACCTGCTTTTATTGTACCACCAAATCCGTTTTATCGGAAATTATCATGTAAATAAATAAGTAATTACCATTGCAATACACATAATTGCCAACTAGACATAATCCTGAATGCTCTGTCCTCTTGTTCAACCTTATTACTGCACAACCCAGGTTGTACTGCTCCCCCATTATACCTATGTTTTTAAATTCCACTCTAATTTATATGTATATGTGTATGTGTATGTATGTGTGTGTATATATGTACTGTATATATATATATATATATATATATATATATATATATATATATATATATATATATATATATATATATATATATATAATCATGTATGTGATCTAGTATATTGATACAAGGGAACCAGTTCCCAAGCGTTTCGTGTAATTTCTTCAGAGGTGGTACAGACTAGTCTGTACTCACTGAATATGTAATTACAACTTTGAAACTGTTTTTCTTTTTATTATATATATATATATATATATATATATATATATATATATATATATATATATATATATATATATATATATATATATATATATATATATATATATATATATATATATATATATATATATGTATATATATATATATATATATATGTGTGTATATGTGTATATATGTATAGGTATGTGTATATGTATGTATAAATAAAAAAAATAATAAATAAATAAATAAATAAAAATAATAAATAATAAAATAAATAAATATTGAAGTGATAACCGTGGTAGCATTATGAGATGTACTTATTATTACTATGCTATTGTACTATTCCAGATGATACTAAATGTTACATAATACTTCCTTGAGATAAATGTATAGTATATATCAGGTGCCTCAAAGAGAGCTCAGGTTCTCAACTGGCTCAGCCATGTTAATATTGTTATTATTATCCACTCTGTATCTGTATTTTTCTGGCTAAATAAACTGTTACAATTCAATTCAATTCAATACAATGGTTCATTGGTCCACTGGTTCATTGATTCACCGATTCATTGATTCATTTGTTACTGGTTTCTTCGTAATATTGATTCATTGGTTCACTGGTTCATTGGTTTACTGGTTCATTGATTCACTGATTCACTGGTTCACTGGTTCGCTGGTTTATTGATTTAATGACTCATTGGTTCACTGGTTTAATGGCTCACTGATTCACTGGTTCACTGGTTCATTTTTTCATTGGTCTACTGGTTCTTTGTTTCACTAGTTCATTGGTTCACTGGTTCATTGATTCACTAATTCACTAGTTCATTGGTTCACTGGTTTATTGATTCCCTGATTCACTGGTTCATCGGTTTACTGGTTCATTAATTCATTGGTTAATTGGTTTACTGGTTCACAGGTTCATTGGTTCACTGGTTCATTGGTTCACTGGTTCATTGCTTCACTGGGTCAATGGTCAATGGCTCATTGGCTCCACTGGTTCATTGGTTCTCTGATTTATTGATTCGTTGGTTCAATGGTTTACTGGTTCGTTGGTTCATTGCTTCAGTGTTGTTAATCAGACTGCGACCTCTCATATCCTGACTGTGGAGGCGTAGGTAGAATGGGAGACAGTGCCAGTTGTGTCTACTTGTGCCATTCAGTGCCAGTTGTGTCTACTTGTGCCATTCAGTGCCAGTTGTGTCTACTTGTGCCATTCAGTGCCAGTTGTGTCTACTTGTGCCGTTCAGTGCCAGTTGTGTCTACTTGTGCCGTTCAGTGCCAGTTGTGTCTACTTGTGCCGTTCAGTGCCAGTTGTGTCTACTTGTGCCGTTCAGTGCCAGTCGTGTGCGCCTCTACCTGTGCCGTTCAGTGCCAGTCGTGTGTCTACTTGTGCCGTTCACTGTCAGTTGTGTGTCTACTTATGCCGTTCACTGCCATTCGTGTGTTTACTTGTGCTGTTCAGTGCCAGTCGTATGTCTACTTATGCCGTTCACTGTCAGTCGTATGTCTACTTATGCCGTTCACTGTCAGTCGTGTGTCTACTTATGCCGTTCACTGCCATTCGTGTGCGCCTCTACCTGTGCCGTTCAGTGCCAGTTGTGTCTACTTGTGCCGTTCAGTGCCAGTCGTGTCTACTTGTACCGTTCAGTGCCAATCGTGTGTCTACCTGTGCCGTTCAGTGCCAGTCGTGTGTCTACCCTGTACCGTTCAGTGCCAGTCGTGTGCTACCTGTGCCGTTCAGTGCCAGTCGTGTGTCTACCTGTGCCGTTCAGTGCCAGTCGTGTGTCTACCTGTACCGTTCAGTGCCAGTCGTGTGTCTACTTGTACCGTTCAGTGCCAGTCGTGTGTCTACTGTGCGTTCATTGCCAGTCATGTGTCTACCTGTACCGTTCAGTGCCAGTCGTGTGTCTACCTGTGCCGTTCAGTGCCAGTCGTGTGTCTACTTGTACCGTTCAGTGCCAGTCGTGTGTCTACCTGTGCCGTTCATTGCCAGTCATGTGTCTACTTGCCGTTCAGTGCCAGTCGTGTGTCTACCTGTGCTGTTCAGTGCCAGTCATGTGTCTACATGTACCGTTCAGTGCCAGTCATGTGTCTACTTGTGCCGTTCAGTGCCAGTCGTGTGTCTACTTGTACCGTTCAGTGCCAGTCGTGTGTCTACTTGTGCCGTTCAGTGCCAGTCGTTTGTCTACTTGTGCCGTTCAGTGCCAGTCGTGTGTCTACCTGTGCCGTTCAGTGCCAGTCGTGTGTCTACTTGTGCCGTTCAGTGCTAGTCGTGTGTCTACTTGTACCGTTCAGTGCCAGTCGTGTGTCTACTTGTGCCGTTCAGTGCCAGTCGTGTCTGTGCCGTTCAGTGCCAGTCGTTTGTCTTGTGCCGTTCAGTGCCAGTCGTGTGTCTACCTGTGCCGTTCAGTGCCAGTCGTGTGTCTACTTGTGCCGTTCAGTGCTGAGTCGTGTGTCTACTTGTACCGTTCAGTGCCAGTCGTGTGTCTACCTGTGCCGTTCAGTGCCAGTCGTGTGTCTACTTGTGCCGTTCAGTGCCAGTCGTGTGTCTACTTGTGCCGTTCAGTGCCAGTCGTGTGTCTACTTGTGCCGTTCAGTGCCAGTCTGTGTCTACCTGTGCCGTTCAGTGCCAGTCGTGTGTCTACTTGTGCCGTTCAGTGCTAGTCGTGTGTCTACTTGTACCGTTCAGTGCCAGTCGTGTGTCTACCTGTGCCGTTCAGTGCCAGTCGTGTGTCTACTTGTGCCGTTCAGTGCCAGTCGTGTGTCTACTTGTGCCGTTCAGTGCCAGTCGTGTGTCTGTACCGTTCAGTGCCAGTCGTGGTGTCTACTTGTGCCGTTCAGTGCCAGTCGTGTGTCTACCTGTGCCGTTCAGTGCCAGTCGTGTGTCTACTTGTGCCGTTCAGTGCCAGTCATGTGTCTACCTGTACCGTTCAGTGCCAGTCGTGTGTCTACTTGTGCCGTTCAGTGCCAGTCGTGTGTCTACTTGTACCGTTCAGTGCCAGTCGTGTGTCTACTTGTGCCGTTCAGTGCCCTCGTGTGTCTACCTCTACCGTTCAGTGCCAGTCGTGTGTCTACTTGTACCGTTCAGTGCCAGTCGTGTGTCTACTTGTACCGTTCAGTGATCGTGTGTCTACTTGTACCGTTCAGTGCCAGTCGTGTGTCTACTTGTACCGTTCAGTGCCAGTCGTGTGTCTACCTGTACCGTTCAGTGCCAGTCGTGTGTCTGTACCGTTCAGTGCCAGTCGTGTGTCTACCTGTACCGTTCAGTGCCAGTCGTGTGTCTACTTTGTACCGTTCAGTGCCCGTCGTGTGTCTACCTGTACCGTTCAGTGCCAGTCGTGTGTCTACCTGTACCGTTCAGTGCGTCGTGTGTCTACTTGTACCGTTCAGTGCCAGTCGTGTGTCTACATGTACCGTTCAGTGCCAGTCGTGTGTGTCTACATGTACCGTTCAGTGCCAGTCGTGTGTCTACTTGTACCGTTCAGTGCCAGTCGTGTGTCTACCTGTACCGTTCAGTGCCAGTCGTGTGTCTACCTGCCGTTCAGTGCCAGTCATGTGTTTACCTGTACCGTTCAGTGCCAGTCGTGTTTCTACTTGTGCCGTTCAGTGCCAGTCGTGTGTCTACCTGTACCGTTCAGTGCCAGTCGTGTGTCTACTTGTACCGTTCAGTGCCAGTCGTGTGTCTACCTGTACCGTTCAGTGCCAGTCGTGTTTCTACTTGTACCGTTCAGTGCCAGTCGTGTGTCTACCTGTACCTGTTCAGTGCCAGTCGTGTGTCTACTTGTACCGTTCAGTGCCAGTCGTGTGTCTACTTGTACCGTTCAGGTGCCAGTCGTGTGTCTACTTGTACCGTTCAGTGCCAGTCGTGTGTCTACCTGTACCGTTCAGTGCCAGTCGTGTGTCTACCTGTACCGTTCAGTGCCAGTCATGTGTCTACCTGTACCGTTCAGTGCCAGTCGTGTGTCTACCTGTACCGTTCAGTGCCAGTCGTGTGTCTACCTGTACCGTTCAGTGCCAGTCATGTGTCTACCTGTACCGTTCAGTGCCAGTCGTGTCTACTTGTACCGTTCAGTGCCAGTCGTGTGTCTACTTGTACCGTTCAGTGCCAGTCGTGTGTCTACTTGTACCGTTCAGTGCCAGTCGTGTGTGTCTACCTGTACCGTTCAGTGCCAGTCGTGTGTCTACCTGTACCGTTCAGTGCCAGTCATGTACCTGTACCGTTCAGTGCCAGTCGTGTGTCTACCTGTACCGTTCAGTGCCAGTCGTGTGTCTGTACCGTTCAGTGCCAGTCATGTGTCTACCTGTACCGTTCAGTGCCAGTCGTGTGTCTACTTGTACCGTTCAGTGCCAGTCGTGTGTCTACTTGTACCGTTCAGTGCCAGTCGTGTGTCTACTTGGACCGTTCGTGCCATTCGTGTGTCTACTTGTACCGTTCAGTGCCAGTCGTGTGTCTACCTGTACCGTTCAGTGCCAGTCGTGTTTCTACCTGTACCGTTCAGTGCCAGTCGTGTGTCTACCTGTACCGTTCAGTGCCAGTCGTGTGTCTACTGTACCGTTCAGTGCCAGTCATGTGTCTACCTGTACCGTTCAGTGCCAGTCGTGTGTCTACTTGTACCGTTCAGTGCCAGTCGTGTGTCTACTTGTACCGTTCAGTGCCAGTCGTGTGTCTACTTGTACCGTTCAGTGCCAGTCGTGTGTCTACCTGTACCGTTCAGTGCCAGTCGTGTGTCTACCTGTACCGTTCAGTGCCAGTCATGTGTCTACCTGTACCGTTCAGTGCCAGTCGTGTGTCTACCTGTACCGTTCAGTGCCAGTCGTGTGTCTACTGTACCGTTCAGTGCCAGTCATGTGTCTACCTGTACCGTTCAGTGCCAGTCGTGTGTCTACTTGTACCGTTCAGTGCCAGTCTGTGTCTACTTGTACCGTTCAGTGCCAGTCGTGTGTGTCTACTTGGACCGTTCAGTGCCATTCGTGTGTCTACTTGTACCGTTCAGTGCCAGTCGGTTGTCTACCTGTACCGTTCAGTGCCAGTCGTGTTTCTACCTGTACCGTTCAGTGCCAGTCGTGTGTCTACTTGTACCGTTCAGTGCCAGTCATGTGTCTGTACCGTTCAGTGCCAGTCGTGTGTCTACCTGTACCGTTCAGTGCCAGTCGCGTGTCTACCTGTACCGTTCAGTGCCAGTCGTGTGTCTACTTGTACCGTTCAGTGCCAGTCGTGTGTCTACCTGTACCGTTCGGGTAGTCGGTGTCTACCTGTACCGTTCAGTGCCAGTCGTGTGTCTACCTGTACCGTTCAGTGCCAGTCGCGTGTCACCTGTACCGTTCAGTGCCAGTCGTGTCTACCTGTACCGTTCAGTGCCAGTCGTGTGTCTACCTGTACCGTTCAGTGCCAGTCGTGTGTCTACCTGTACCGTTCAGTGCCAGTCGTGTCTACCTGTACCGTTCAGTGCCAGTCGTGTGTATTTTCGTGCCGTTCAGTGCCAGTCGCGTGTCTACCTGTACCGTTCAGTGCCAGTCGTGTGTCTACCTGTACCGTTCAGTGCCAGTCGTGTGTCTACTTGTACCGTTCAGTGCCAGTCGTGTCTACTTGTACCGTTCAGTGCCAGTCGTGTGTCTACTTGTACCGTTCAGTGCCAGTCGTGTGTCTACCTGTACCGTTCAGTGCCAGTCGTGTGTCTACTTGTACCGTTCAGTGCCAGTCGTGTGTCTACCTGTACCGTTCAGTGCCAGTCGTGTGTCTACTTGTACCGTTCAGTGCCAGTCGTGTGTCTACTCCCAACTTTCATTGCCAGACTCGGGTTTGGCGCCGATTGTAGAGATGAAATTTGTGGTGGCAGGAGGAAGTTGTGTGTTAGGTGGCAGGAGGAAGAGGAAGAGTGGGGGGAGGGAGGAGGAGGGAAGAGTTGCGTGGAGGAGGTGAAGGAGAAGAGGGGGGGTAAGGAGAAGGAGGAAAGAGGGAGGAGAAGGAGGATGAAACTGAAGAAAGGAAGGAGGGCGTACGGAGGAGAGGTGGAGGAGAGGAAGGAGACGATTTGGAGAAAAGAAGGGAAGGAGGTTCTATTGATAATTACTCCAGCAACGTTTTTGAATTATGGCTGTTGGCTCACTAACGCTTCACAATACCGAGTTAAGTTACAGCTACCACAACTCTACAGGTTACGCCCTCAAGATTTATTATTTCCATATAATTGAACCTAAATTAGGGTGGAGTGTTACCAGATCCGGTACCGTTGTTTATTGGTGTTTCGAGATAGTTATTGGCAGTAGTGAGAGTTACTGTATTCCTAGTATAGTATAAGCTGCTACACGTCTTCTTTTGTCTTCTTTTGTCTTCTGTTGTTTTCTTCCATTTTTCTCCTCGACTATTATACTGGAGGAGCTATAAAGACAACGTCAGCCTGACTTAATTAACATTGACCAGCCTCCTGTCACATGGCTATACTTCCACCCATATCACACATCCTGTAACAACGCGCCAACCACACACACACACACACACACACACACACACACACACACACACACACACACACACACACACACACACACACACACACACACACACACACACACACCAGTAACAGACAGCGAGCACCTCAGACCCAAGATGATGGACGGTACTGGTAGCCACAGGACTCCCCCTGTCGTGTTTGTGTCCACTAACGAGGAGGATCAGCTCCTGTTTGTCCTATACTGAGAAAGTTGTCCCCACACATACAACACACACACACACACACTCACACACACACACACACACACACACACACACACACATTATACCCTCACTAATCAGTACTCTGCTGTTTCCAGGTTGTTTAGGTTAGGTTAGGTTAGCAGAACACTAACATGGAAAATAAAAGGACAAATAAGTACCATTGTCAACCTTACTTACCGAGGCGCCTCGTCTCCTTGCCAACGACAGAAGACACAGGAAACCCGATGATTTTAACTGATGGAGGTTATATGACAGGGGAAACTCTGTAGCAGTGGTGTGAGGAGGGGAGAGGAGCTTAGAGTGGCGGTGTGAGGAGGGGAGGAGCTTAGAGTGACGGTGTGAGAGGGAGAGGAGCTTAGAGTGAAGGTGTGAGGGAGGGCTTAGGTGACGGTGTGAGAGGAGAGGAGCTTAGAGTGACGGTGTGAGAGGAGAGAGGGAGCTTAGAGTGAGAAGGTGTGAGAGGAGAGGAGCAGAGTGACGGTGTGAGAGGAGAGAGAGGAGCTTAGGTGACGGTGTGAGAGGAGAGAGTAGCAGAGTGACGGTGTGAGAGGAGAGAGGAGCTTAGGTGAAGGTGTGAGAGGAGAGAGGAGCTTAGAGTGAGACGGTGTGGGAGGAGAGGGAGCAGAGTGACGGTGTGAGGAGGAGAGGAGCTTAGAGTGACGGTGTGGGAGGAAGAGGAGCTTAGAGTGAAGGTGTGAGAGGAGAGAGGAGCTTAGAGTGACGGTGTGGAGGAGAAGAGCTTAGAGTGAAGGTGTGGGAGGAGAGAGGCTTAAGAGTGACGGTGTGGGAGGAGAGAGGAGCTTAGAGTGAAGGTGTGAGAGGAGAGAGGCTTAGAGTGACGGTGTGAGAGGAGAGAGGAAGCTTAGAGTGAAGGTGTGAGAGGAGAGAGGAGCTAGAGTGACGGTGTGGGAGGTGAGGAGCTTAGAGTGAGCGGTGTGGGAGGAGAGGAGCTTAGGGTGACGGTGTGAGAGGGGAGAGGAGGCTTAGAGGAGACGGTGTGGGAGTGAGAGGAGCTTAGAGTGACGGTGTGGGAGGAGAGAGGAGCTTAGGGTGACGGTGTGAGAGGGAGAAGGAGCTTAGGGTGACGGTGTGAGGAGGGGAAGGAGCTTAGAGTGACGGTGTGGGAGGAGAGAGGAGCTTAGAATGACGGTGTGAGAGGAGGGAGCTTAGAGTGACGGTGTGAGAGGAGAGAGGGGCTTAGAGTGAAGGTGTGGGAGGAGAGGAGCTTAGAGTGACGGTGTGAGAAGAGATGTGAAGAATGAGAGGAGAATGGAAGAAATGGACGATAAGAGGATAGATAGGAGGGACGAGGAGGAGGAGGAGAATCAAGAGAAGGAGGAGGTGGAAGAGCAAGAAGAGGAAGGGAGAGGGTGGAAGAAGAGGAAATGGGGGGAGGAGGAGGTGGAGAATCAAAAGAATGAGGAGGTGGAAGAGCAAGAAGAGGAAGGGAGAGGGAGGTGGAGGAAGAGGAAATGGAGGAGGAGGAGAAGAATAAGAGCCTAAAATGACTAAAGGAAGGAAGATATGGAGAGTGAGAAATAGGTGATGAGAGTCATTATAAGTGATAGATCGTTCTCTCTCCTCTCTCCCCCCCACCCTCTTACTTCCTTCTCTCTCACCCTCTCACTCTCCTCTCCACCCTCTCACTTTTCATCACCCATTTTCTTACTTTCCCTCACCCTCCTTTCCTCTCTCACTCTCTCCTTCATCTCTCACCCTCTCACTCCTCTCCTATTCTCACTCTCCTCTCACCCTTTCACTCCTCTACATATCCTTCCCTATCCCTCTTCTCTCTCTCTCTCTCTCTCTCTCTCTCTCTTCTCTTTCCTAGCCTCTCACATTTCATCCCTCTCCTCTCCCTCTCTTACCCTTCCCAGTACCACTCATCCTTAACACGGTATTGTGGAACAGGAGAGGAGAGGAGTGGGAGGAAAAGAAGAGGGAAGTGAAAGGAGGAGAAAGGGAAGGATGAAAGGAGGGGATAGAGAAAAGAGAGGAATAAAAGTAATACAGAAAGTGAAGGAAAAATAATCAGGAAAAGGGAAAGAGAAAGGGAGACGGAAAGGAAGTGTAAGGGAAGTGGAAAGGAGAAAGAATATGAGAAAAGTACAGAGAGGGAGGAACGGATTATAAAGAGAAGAAGAGGTAGTAGGGAGAGTAGCAAAGGAAGGAGGGTGAGAGAAAGATGGAAGAGATGGATAAAGGGAGAAGAGACATGTAAAGAAGGTAGAAAGAAAGGAGGAGAGAAAGGAAGGAGGAAGAAGAAAAAAGAGGGAAGGTTAAAGGAAGGGGCGGAGAGATAAATGAAGGATGAAGAGAGTGAAAAGAGGATTAGGATGGAGAGAAAGAGAAGAGGAGGAGGAAAAGATAACAATAGGAATAACCCAACCTTCAAATTTTACGCCATGAATAAACTTATCGTCTGTGTGTGTGTGTGTGTGTGTGTGTGTATGTGTGTGTGTGTGTGTGTGTGTGTGTGTGTTTGTGAGCATTACCAAAGTACATCATCCAGCGGTGTGAAACAATCAAGTTATTATGGCAGGAGATCATGGCATGACCTTAAATAAAATGTATCTCAGGTGTTAAGTCAAGCCATTGTTTGGTTTGGTTTGGTTAGGTTAGGTTAGGTTAGGTTAGGTTAGGTTAGGTTAGGTTAGGTCAGGTCAGGTCTGTTTCTAGATACGAGTTTATCGATAAATAATTAATAGTTCCTGTACACATCAGGTAATGGACCCTGAAATCAGATTAATGACTGTGAGGAGGTGAGACAGACAGCTTTTAATATCCTGCAACACCTGGCGAGGTAAGATAAATATTCTCCAGCAGTTAGTATAGATAAATGATTAATTCGCATCAGGTAGGAAATGGCCAGACCTTTCCCTCAGGTGAGGTATTAGCGCGTCCAGTTGACCTTCATACATTCCTTCAACTGTTGGATCAGAGTCAGGTGACGGTCCAGGGCTGACTGACTGTGTGAGAGCCAGGTGATGGTCAGGGGCTGACTGACTGTGTGAGAGCCAGGTGACGGTCAGGGCTGACTGACTGTGTGAGAGCCAGGTGACGGTCCAGGGCTGACTGACTGTGTGAGCCAGGTGACGGTCAGGGCTGACTGACTGTGGAGAGCCAGGTGACGGTCAGGGCTCATTGACTGTGTGGAGAGCCAGGTAACGGTCCAGGGCTGACTGACTGTGTGAGAGCCAGGTGACGGTCCAGGGCTGACTGACTGTGTGAGAGCCAGGAGACGGTCCAGGGCTGACTGACTGTGTGAGCCAGGAGACAGTCAGGGCTGATGACTGTGTGAGAGCCAGGAGACAGTCAGGGCTGACTGACTGTGTGAGAGAGCCAGGGAGACAGTCCAGGGCTGACTGACTGTGTGAGAAGCCAGGAGACAGTCCAGGGCTGACTGACTGTGTGAGAGCCAGGAGACAGTCCAGGCTGACTGACTGACTGTGTGAGCAGGAGACGGTCCGGGGCTGACTGACTGTGTGAGAGCCAGGAGACAGTCCAGGGCTGACTGACTGTATGAGAGCCAGGTGACTGTCAGGGCTGACTGACTGTGTGAGATCCAGGTGACGGTCAGGGCTGACTGACTGTGTGAGCCAGGAGACAGTCAGGGCTGACTGACTGTATGAGAGCCAGGAGGCAGTCAGGGCTGACTGACTGTGTGAGAGCCAGGTGACGGTCCAGGGCTGACTGACTGTGTGAGAGCCAGGTGACGGTCCAGGGCTGACTGACTGTGTGAGCCAGGAGACGGTCCAGGGCTGACTGACTGTGTGAGAGCCAGGTGACGGTCCAGGGCTGACTGACTGTGTGAGCCAGGTGACGGTCCAGGGCTGACTGACTGTGTGAGAGCCAGGTGACGGTCAGGGCTGACTGACTGTGTGAGCCAGGTGACGGTCAGGCTGACTGACTGTGTGAGCCAGGTGACGGTCAGGGCTGACTGACTGTGTGAGAGCCAGGGGACGGTCCAGGGCTGACTGACTGTGTGAGAGCCAGGTGACGGTCAGGGCTGACTGACTGTGTGAGCCAGGTGACTGTCCAGGGCTGACTGACTGTGTGAGAGCCAGGTGACGGTCAGGGCTGACTGACTGTGTGAGAGCCAGCTGACGGTCCAGGGCTGACTGACTGTGTGAGAGCCAGGTGACGGTCCAGGGCTGACTGACTGTGTGAGAGCCAGGTGACGGTCCAGGGCTGACTGACTGTGTGAGAGCCAGGTGCTGGATCGGGTGAGGAACAACTTCTCTTCTCACGTTACCGATTCATTCCTAAAGTAATTCCTACGTTGCCACCTGTTCACAAAGGTCACCGAGGGGTGCAACACTGTACCTGTGGCCAACTGCACCACGGAAACAGCTACACCTTACCACAGCTTACCTATCTACCTACACACACACACACACACACACACACACACACACATACATACTGATACACAGACAGACAGACAGACAGAGAGAGAGAGATTTTGTTTATATGAATCAGTCAATCATCTATTCTCCAATTTCTTTGACCTTATGGTAATTATTTTATTATTACCAGGAAATTTATTATCTCTCTCTCTCTCTCTCTGGGGAAAACATATTTCTAAGTTATTTACTTCATTATCCAATTTATTGATCTATTTGCTAGTGTAACTATTTATCATTAATTTTATCTTCATTAACTTACTAATTTATTGTTTATATACCAGTAGTAATTATATTTATTCATTTAGTCTTCCTCTCCTCCCTGTCTCTATATCGTGTTAACTGTACAGGCTCTCTCTTGGCTCAGTGTCAATATTGTTCTTACTGGCAACTTTGTATCTCTATTTGCCTGACTAAATAAACTATTTCAATATCGATATCAATTTCAAATAAAACACTTAATATACAGTATACCGTCAGGAGGTGGAGGTAGTGAAGCATGGGTGGCATTATCCGTAGAGTTTATCAACTTTTTTAATAAACGAGACAGGAAGACATCAGAGAAGCCTCGGGACTGAAGATATTTGAAACACGATGATGTGAGATGTTGGGCGGTTCCACAGAGTGTTAGTCCAGGGAGTTTCACAGAGTGTTAGTCCAGGGAGTTCCACACAGTGTTAGTCAGGGAGTTCCACACGCTGTTAGTGCAGAGCATTCCACACAGTGTTTGTCCAGGGAGTTCCACAGAGTGTTAGTCAGGGAGTTCACACAGTGTTAGTCCAGGAGTTCCACACAGTGTTAGTCCAGGCAGTTCCACACAGTGTTAGTCAGGGAGTTCCACACGCTGTTAGTCTAGAGCAGTTTCCACACAGTGTTAGTCCATGCAGTTCCACACAGTGTTTGTCAGGGAGTTCCACAGAGTGTTAGTCAGGGAGTTCCACACAGTGTTAGTCCAAGCAGTTCCAGTGTTAGTCCAGGGAGTTCCACACAGTGTTAGTCCAGGCAGTTCCACACAGTGTTGGTCAGGGAGTTCCACACGCTGTTAGTCTAGGCAGTTCCACACAGTGTTAGTCAATGCAGTTCCACACTGTGTTAGTCCAGGCAGTTCCACACAGTGTTAGTCCAGGGAGTTCCACACGCTGTTAGTCTAGGCAGTTCCACACAGTGTTAGTCCATGCAGTTCCACACTGTGTTAGTCCAGGCAGTTCCACACAGTGCTAGTCCAGGCAGTTCCACACGCTGTTAGTCCAGGCATTTCCACACGCTGTTAGTCCAGGCAGTTCCACACGCTGTTAGTCAAGGGAGTTCCACACGCTGTTAGTCCAGGCAGTTCCACACGCTGTTAGTCCAGGGAGTTCCACACAGTGTTAGTCCAGGGAGTTCCACACAGTGTTAGTCCAGGCAGTTCCACACAGTGTTAGTCCAGGGTATATATGAGTTTTGGTAAGCCAGGTGTTCTGCAGAGTGGAATCTAAAGAAACTCATGGGCCGCCCAGTTTCCACGCGGGCTGATGAAGGGCGTGAGGTGGTGACACTATTGAGAGCAGCTCACCACAACACTTAACGTCTTCCCTCTGATACACAACCTGGTGGCCGGATGATCTTCACTGTCTCACACTGTTATATACGGTGTTGTTCTCCTGGAGCCATGACGCCACGACTAAATTCTCATGCTGGTACTACAATGTTTCATGACTTCTTTTATGTGTTTGTTTCATATGTTTTACTGTGTGTAAGCTTTAGGACTTGTTCTATGCATTATTGTATTGCTCTATCTAATCTTATATTGGATGATGAATTTATAATATTATATTTAGGGTAATATTAATGATTGTGTGGAGCTTCATTATTGTTATGGATACGTGTTGGGAATACTGGCCACACCAATGTTCACTTGTTTTGGATGGTTTTCGCACGGTCGAGGTAAGGACTCGGCCGAGGGAACTCTCTTCCTTCCACTGAGCAGACGGTCCTGGCTTTCACTTTAACTTCTGAATTCTTTCACTGCCTTCTTACTCCTGATGTGCACCGGAGGGGGGGGGGTCTACGATTATGAACGCGGAGGCTCTAGATACAACAATGTACACGGTAAGACTGATGCTTGCCATGTTATTGTAGGAATTTTCCCTAAATGTACCCTGGTAGACTTTGTTGGCCGGACTTATTTCTTATTGTATTTCTTGTACATAAGACATGTAGGTATGAGAGCTAAGTTATTATATTGTTTAAGTTGTTTTGTTTTTCATTTTTGTTTCTATTAACACTGGACCATCTATTAATATACTTCGTACATGTAATATAACCTTCTATGACGAATACCTACACGAGTTTCCGTAGGGTCATTTGATGCAGAGTTTTCAGGGGAACTTGTTGCATGTGTTAGGTCAATGTTCCAGTGCTCTAACTCTGGTTATTTTTGGGGGTGAAAATCATTAATATTTGGGGAATTCCAGTACTTTGGAGACCTCTAGGTATTTTAGAGGGAAATGATCGTAACATGCTTACTAAAAACATTATTTCATTACAACACAAATTCAATAAGTGTTTGTTTTTCTTTAAAGCGCCTTCATTAATTTGTCTGAACATATGAATGATTGACTGTCTGGTATCATTTATAGAACAGGTCACACAAAGGGTCAGTCCAGCATCATTCCCTGTTACATGTGTACACTGTAAGGTCAAAGGTCAAGTGGTGTGAGCCTCTCATATTCAGTAACAGCTATGCCAGATATAGCCTCTCCTGTACCTATCCTGTACCTGTACCTGTACCTGTGGATGTTCGCTATACTTTTCGTGATCAAGTTATTTCTGTCAAAATTGTTCGTGTTGTCCTGACTTTTGTCGTCGTGAAAAACAAAAACAAAATTCCCTTCACTTTTGATTTCAAGAGTTATCATGACGTTGGTCTTTTTATTCTATTATTATTATTATTATTGGAAGTAGTATTAGTAGTATTAGTAGTAGTAGTTGTATTAGTAGTAGTAATAGTAGTATTAGTAGGGACCAAGTGCAAGACGTTTCTACGCCAGACTCGCGGAGGTGATCTCAGAAGCAGCAGCCCAGAAGTTATGTTACAGCCTGTATGAGATGTCGAGTGTCCTTCTCTCTCCTTCGGTCGGCTTTGCTCTGCCTCAGGTGAACGAGAGCTTCGGCCCCAAAGCCGACAACAGCTGCAGATAATGACTTTGAGGCTATAGTCACTGAATGCCGCATACATCTGCGGCTCAACTAATTCAACACATCTAGGATAGCTACTTATGTACAGTGTTAGGATATTTAATATTAAGGTAATAAAATGGCGGCGAAGGTGTGGCTATTGGGGGAGGCTGGAGGCAACGTTTTATAAAAAAATATAGTATTAGTAGTAACAGTAGTAGTAGTAGTAGTAGTAGTAGTAGTAGTAGTAGTAGTAGTAGTAGTATATTATTATTTTATTATTATTATCGCTATCACCATCATCATTATCGTCATCACCATCATTATCATCATCATCATCATTACTGTTATTTTTATTTTTTAATAAAAATATTAATAATTTTAAAGCAGATTTTAACCTTTACAGCGACACCGAGTGTACACTGCATAATAATAATAATAATAATAATAATAATAATAATAATAATAATAATAATAATAATAATAATAATTAATAAAAACAATAATAATAATAATAATAATAATAATAATAATAATAATAATAATAATAATAATAATAATAATAATTAATAAAAACAATAACAGCAACAACAATACAATTCCATGAATGTTATCAGTAAAAAAAATATACATTACCTTTAGAACAAGTAGATCACCAATAATCTTTCGTGTTAATAACCTTCGCCAATGACCAATTAATCGTAAAACTCCTAACAGACGTGATATTACCCGCTCACCCCCACGTTATAATAGTCAGCGTTTTGAAAGTGAATTCTAATTGGTCATTCTAGCAGCGGGATCTACTTAAAAGACATCTTGATTTTTCTCTAGGAGTTTGATGGCTAGGAAGATGAAGGAGCAGGTCTCGTTGGTCTCGTGGGTCTCGTAGCGGGTCTGCTGGGTGAGGAAATGAGGGAGTCGTGGGTCTCGTTTGCTCTAATCTCTTGCTGTTGTAAATACTACGACGTTTTGTCCATGAGTTTTGCTTCGTATTGTGTGAGTCAGATGGGTATCTATCTATCTATCTATCTATCTATCTATCTATCTATCTATCTATCTATCTATCTATCTATCTATGTATCTATCTGTTGCTCTCTCTCTCTCTCTCTCTCTCTCTCTCTCTCTCTCTCTCTCTCTCTCTCTCTCTCTCTAAAATAGTTAACCCTCGAATATTATGAGAAAGTAAATGGTGATAGAAAACGGCATGTGTTTGTTCATCTGTCTTCACTTGGTGTGTTCATCTGTCTTCATTTGGTGTGTTCGTCTGTCTTCACTTGGTGTGTTCGTCTGTCTTCACTTGGTGTGTGTTCATCTGTCTTCACTTGGTGTGTTCATCTGTCTTCACTTGGTGTGTTCATCTGTCTTCACTTGGTGTGTTCATCTGTCTTCACTTGGTGTGTGTGTTCATCATCTGCCTTCACCTGGTGTGTGTGTTCATCTGCCTTCACTTGGTGTGTTTTCATCTCCCTTCATTGTGTGTGTTCATCTGCCTTCACTTGGTGTGTGTTCATCTACCTTCACTTAGTATGTTCATCTGCCTTCACTTGGTGTGTGTGTTCATCTCCTTTCACTTGGTATGTTCATCTGCCTTCATTTGGTGTGTGTTCACCTACCTTCCTTAGTATGTGTTCATCTCCTTCATTGGTGTGTGTTCATCTGCCTTCACTTGGTGTGTGTTCATCTACCTTCACTTGGTATGTTCATCTGCCTTCACTTGGTGTGTGTGTTCATCTCCTTTCACTTGGTATGTTCATCTGCCTTCATTTGGTGTGTGTTCATCTCCTTCACTTGGTGTGTGTTCATCTCCCTTCACTTGGTGTGTGTTCATCTCCCTTCACTTGGTATGTGTGTGTTCATCTCCTTTCACTTGGTATGTTCATCTACCTTCACTTGGTATGTTCATCTGCCTTCATTTGGTGTGTGTTCATCTCCCTTCACTTGGTGTGTGTTCATCTGCCTTCACTTGGTGTGTGTTCATCTGCCTTCACTTGGTGTGTTTTCATCTCCCTTCACATTGTGTGTGTTCACCTACCTTCACTTGGTATGTTCATCTGCCTTCACTTGGTGTGTTCATCTGCCTTCACTTGGTGTGTGTTCACCTGCCTTCACTTGGTGTGTGTTCATCTACCTTCACTTGGTGTGTTCATCTACCTTCACTTGGTATGTTCATCTGCCTTTACTTGGTGTGTGTTCACCTGCCTTCACTTGGTGTGTGTTCACCTGCCTTCACTTCGTGTATGTTCATCTGCCTTCACTTGGTATGTTCACTGGGGAGGCAGCGATTGCCACTCTGGGGAGAGAGGGTTGGCCACTCTGGGCAGAGAGGGATGGCCACTCTAGGGAGAGAGGGATGGCCACTCTAGGGAGAGAGGGATGGCCACTCTGGGGAGGCAGCGATATCCACCTGGAGAGAGAGGGTTGGCCACTCTGGGGAGAGGGATGACTCTGGGGAGAGAGGGTGGTCACAGAGGGATGACTGGGGAGAGAGGGATGGTCACTGGGGAGAGAGGATTGTCACTGGGAGAGAGGGGATGGTTACTGGGGAGAGAGGATGGTCACTGGGGAGAGAGATGGTCACTCTGGGAGGGATGGTCAGCACTGGGGAGAGGGGATGGCCATCCATGGTCACTGGGGAGAGGGATGGTCACTGGGGAGAGAGGGGGGAGAGAGGTGGTCACCTGGGGAGAGAGGGATGGTCACTGGCACTCTGGGGAGAGAGGGATGGTCACTCTGGGGAGCCACTGGGAGAGAGGGATGGTCACTGGGGAGAGGGATGGGGGGAGAGAGGGATGGTCACTCTGGGAGGGATGGTCACTGGGGAGAGAGATGGCCACTCTGGGGAGAGGATGGCCACCTGGGGGAGAGGGGATGGTCACTCTGGGGAGAGAGGGATGGTCCTGGGGAGAGGGATGGTCACTGGGGAGAGAGGGAAGGTCACTCTGGGGAGAAAGGGATGGCCACTCTGGGATGGTCACTCTGGGGAGAGGGATGGTCACTGGGGAGAGAGGGATGGTCACTCTGGGGAGAGAGGGATGGTCACTGGGGAGAGAGGGATGGCCACCTGGGGGAGATGGTCACTCTGGGGATGGTCACCTGGGGAGAGAGGATGGTCACCTGGGGATGGCCACTCTGGGAGAGGGATGGTCACTCTGGGGAGAGGATGGTCACTCTGGGGAGAGGGATGGTCACTGGGGAGAGGATGGTCACTGGGGAGAGAGGGATGGTCACTCTGGGGAGAAAGGGAGGGATGGCCACTCTGGGGAGGGATGGTCACTAGGGAGAGAGAGGATGGTCACTCTGGGGAGAGGGATGGACCTGGGGAGAGAGGGATGGTCACTCTGGGGAGAGGATGATCACTCTGGGGAGAGGGATGGTCACTTGGGGAGAGAGGATGTCCTCTCTGGGGGGAGAGAGGGATGGCCACTCTGGGGGAGAAAGGATGGTCTGGTCACTCTGGGGAGAGAGGATGGTCACCTGGGGAGAGAGGGATGGGGACACTTGGGAGAGAGGGATGGTCACTCTGGGGAGAGAGGATGGTCACTCTGGGGAGAGAGGGATGGCACTCTGGGGGAGAGAGGGGGGGAGAGAGGGATGGTCACTGGGAGGGATGGCCACCTGGGGAGAGATGGTCACTGGGGAGAGAGGATGGTCACTCTGGGAGAGAGGGATGGTCACCTGGGGAGAGAGGGATGGTCACTGGGGACTCTGGGGAGAGATGGTCACTTGGGGAGAGAGGGATGGTCACTCTGGGGAGAGAGGGATGGTCACTCTGGGGAGAAAGGGATGGTCACTCTGGGGCGGGAGAGATGTCCAATCTGGGGAGATGAATGCTGCCCACCATTGTAACAGTGGTATTGGGTTATTACTGTGGTCTCTCTCTCTCTCATAATATCAACAAAGTGTGGTGTCGCCCAGCCAGGCTTTGGTCAGTTTGACGCCACATTGCATTCCAATTAGCCTGTTAATTGAGTCTATTTTCCCAATAGTAATACTTTGAAGTTGAAATTGTGATGAAATAACCGGTTTTTAATGTGTATATATACGTGTATATGTTGACCTGATTTAATTTCTTTGTACGAGTATAAAATATATATTTATATATATATATATATATATATATATATATATATATATATATATATATATATATATATATATATATATATATATATATATATATATATATACTGTATATGTGTGTGTGTTTGTGTGTGTGTAGCCGGTCCGAATATTCCTATTGGGGTTTTGGTGTTATAGTGGATGGTAATACAGTGGAAGTGCCCCTCAGAAAATACCGAACTAGCATAAGCACAATTAATATTAAATTATTTACCGAGACTCTGACTGGTGCCATGCAACTGGGGATACAGATACACATTAGAAAGTGGTAACACTTGTATTACATAGCACAATATTGACACAAAAGAAGAGATTGATTGAACAGTAGAGAAATTAGTAAAACAAAATTATCAAACACACCAGAGAGAGGAACTCCTCCGGACCAATCCCTCAATACATCCTACATCACCATACATCACTGTTAATAGCAAATAAAATATTCAAAAAATTATTGCTTGCACCATACATCGCTGTTAATACATTAAATACATCAGACAAAATAATATTCATCCCTGAGGAATAGAAATCCTGATTTAGTCATACTACACAAGAACATGGATCAATCATAGCCGTAACTCTGAATTTAGAAGGGTACGAAACGGTCGCCAAGACGACAGATCTCCCTCACAGCAACCACAAGCAAAGTTTAAGAAATAATGGATCAAACTCAACAAATAAAGACTTTAAAAATAATACAACACAACGTGAGAGGCTGGAGAGGGGAAAAATTAATCTAGGAAACACCTATCAAGAACTAGACCCAGACATCATTTCAGTAAACAGTCATGGCGAAAAGTATTAGAATAGTATAAAATTTTTCAATTACTACGTTCACCAACGAAACGCGTCGAACCAAAAACACGATGGAGTGGCTATAGCTATAGAGAAGAATATTAGATATAAACTAATGGACGAATTCCAGGAGAAATTCTTAGCAGTAAAAATCAATACAACAAAGGAGACATAATAGTTGCAACCAATTACTTACCACCAAGACGGCCATACCGGCCAACAGAAGACTTTCTAAAATCGTAAATCACAACCAACCAATGTACATTATCGGAAACTTTAATGCCAGGCACAGATTTTTCGATAACCCTAATAACAATGCCGTAGGAAAAACGTTAGAACACATACAGGAAAACTTATACATCTCGGTCCCTTCTTTCCCACATGGAGAAATCACAACTCAGTCTCCATCCCGGACATTTTTGTTTTTTCAAACAACAAAGCCTTTTTCAACTACCACGTCCAACAGGAAACGTTAGAAAACATTGATACAGAAATGGACAGACTACACCTGAAAATAAAAACATCCATAAACAACAATTCCCCCAAAACAAGTTACAGGATACTTCCCAGTAACAAGTCAACCGAGGAGGTTAAACTACTTCAAACACAATACAACGAATTAGTTAAATATACAGACAGATTCGATCCATCCAGATGGCTCTACGCAGCACAGAGATCAATACAAATAAAATTAAGAGAAGAGTATAAGGAAATTAATAACAAGGAATGGAACGACCTAGTAGCCTCGGCCGACCACACCAAAGACCCAAGATCCTTTTGGACATCCATTCGCAAAATGATGGGTAAAGACAAACAAAAGGCCCCGCTGCAGTTTCCTCCATTCTTATGTTCTTATCACACGCCATACTATGTTACAGTATAATGGCCGACAAACTGTATACAAATCAGTTAGAGGTTTGGTGCAATTTTTCACTCCATTTTAGCCATTATCTTTGAGTAGCAACATAAGTAACACGTAAGATAATGAGATCCATTAACGGTATACAGGTATATCATTGTACGTTGTTTGTGTGAGTTAAGATATGTTCTTTAGTCTCCAGTTCCGGGAAATAATGTTTGTGTGAATCCCTTGGTAATCCTTCTGTGTTGTGGCATAAGCGAACTCGTTAGTTAAGTGTTTGCCTCTCTCTCTCTCTCTCTCTCTCTCTCTCTCTCTCTCTCTCTCTCTCTCTCTCTCTCTCTCTCTCTCTCTCTCTCTCTCTCTCTCTTTCTCTCAAGCTGAGTGACATAGCGTCTCACCTATCGAGGCAGGTAGGAGGTTCATTACTGTCCACTACGTCACTACACCACTTACCACCACCACTACTATCACCACCACCGCCACCACTACTATCACCACCACTACCGCCACCACTACTATCTACCACTACTATCACCACTTACCACCACCACTACTATCACCACCACTACCGCCACCACTACTATCACCACCACTACCGCCACCACTACTATCACCACCACTACTATCACCACTACCACCACCTACTATCACCACCACTACCGCCACCACTACTATCACCACCACTACCGCCACCACTACTATCACCACCACTACTATCACCACTTACCCCACCACACTATCACCACCACTACCGCCACCACTACTATCACCACCACTACCGCCACCACTACTATCACCACCACTACTATCACCACTTACCACCACCACTACTATCACCACCACTACCACCACCACTACTATCACCACCACTACCGCCACCACTACTATCACCACCACTACCGCCACCACTACTATCACCAC